>NC_143531.1:1130000-1285000 GCF_031878675.1 Megascapheus bottae
TGATTTTTTTATCTGTTAATCATGGGGCTTGTATTTTGAGGCCAAGATATTGTCAAAGTTAGAACCCTACCACTTTGAGCTTCTGATTTTCTGATGATTGAGTAGAAATCAGTCTCAAGATTTTCCTGCCTGGGCTGGCTTTGAACTGTGATTCTCAGTTCTCTGCCTCCTGAGTAGCTAGGATTACAGGTGGGAGCCACCAACACCCAGCAGAATTTATTATTTCCTATGATAGAAAAATATGATAATGTTTTCCCAGCCACCTAATAGGCAATATGATTGCAATAAAACCTCACTTCTTACAAGATGTCAAATGAATTTCATATTTGCTCTTGTTTGTGTTATGATATATTATTTTAAATATCACTTGAATACATTTGTAATTCTGCTTTGATTCAGTTTTTTCTATACAGGTTAAAGCACTAGAGAAAAACCCGAGGTGACACTATATTTTACAGATTCCTTATAAGAGAAAGACATGTGTAAAATCACTGGCTAAGCAGAAACTTATGTAAGTGGTGCAATATTGGTGAATTAAGGAAAATATACTTTCTTTTAAAGGCTGCATTTGAACTCGGGGCCTCTTGTATTCTTGGATTGGGTACCTGTTTTGGCAATTAGTTTACCACTTGACCTAAACCTCCAGCGCTGCTCACCTCAGGATGTTTAAGAGATGGAGCCTGTGATCTTTTTTGTCCATGTTATTCTAGGAGAAAGCATCAAATACATATAAATGGCAAAACATGATATAAAATGCTTAAGCTACAAGCATTTTCAGTGTGGATTTTAACCATTAAAACAAGCATAAAACAAGAACATTATAGTTACATGTGCAAGGCATTTAAATATATGAAAATAGATTATTTATCTATATGTCTGTCTGAAAATATCATAAGGAAAGCCCCCAAACATGACTTGAAAAATGGGCAGAGAGGAGGAAGGGGATTAAGTGAGTATAATAGAGTCATAAGTATGTCTCAGAATACATCATGCACAACAAGGAGATGATCAAAATAAGGCTGTATTATTGCCTAGTTATTGAATATATATATATTAATAAAATAGCTACATATTAATATATACAGATGTCTTAGGTGTCTTCTTCATTTTATTTTTGTTTTGTTTTGTTGGCTTGAACTGAAGGCCTGTGCATCATCCTTGAGTTTCTCAAGGCTAGCATGCTACCATTTGGCCACAAGACCACTTCCACTTTTTCGGTGAATGTAGAAACAAGGGATTGAACCCAGAGCTTTGTGCATGCTAGGCAAGCACTCTACATTAAACCACACCCCTGACCCCAGGTATCTCCTTTATTAAATTTCAAATCTTACTTTTCAATTTACTTTCTATTTTTTACATTTATTTATTTATTTTGCTTTTTGAAGTTTATATGTGTGCACGTGCTATTTATATGAAGTACTTGCAAAAGAGTGATTACTTTTCAAATTTCCATTTGTATATACAATGCATTTTAATCATAATCATCCCCTGTCAGACAGACAGGCAGGCAGGCAGACATAAAGTTACATGAGAGTTAGATCATATAGATAGAAATATAAAGATAGAGACAAATAAGAGCGTGTAGATGCAGATGTGTGTATACTTATTAACTTAACACTTTGCAATTAATTCATAAGTATACTTAATATTTGTTTTATATTGTTACTGTAAAATGTAATGCACAAAAAACTTAATAATGTTGTTGTATCTTCATTTTGAAAGAATTGCTGGAGACTGGCAGAAAGCTAAGCAATGAGAAAGATAACTTCATCAAGTTAATATTTTTCTTTTTGATTATTTTTCTTATACTGTTCAGATTCTGAGTAAGTCATTTATAAATACATAAACACACCTTTAGAAGACATTTTAAAGGTTCACATTCCTGTGCAAAAATTTACCAAGTATATCCTTAAGAGCAGACCTCCTTGCAGGAGTTAGACAAGGAATGGACAATATCAGCATTGTGCTGAGAGCCATAACTTTTCAGGTTGCTCTGTGGGAGAGCAAGTTTCCAGTTACTCATCTTTCCCTGTCTGTACTCCAGACTTAAAGATTTGTTCTCTAGATGACTCCCCTTCCGAGGGGAAAACCTGAGAATCCCACCCATACTTCCAGTATTGTCACAGTAACTTATTTGTCCTATCATAAAACATTAAATTGTTTATTTCCATTTGGAGATAAGCTGCTGAGATGTTTGGGTTTCTAGCAAAAGTGGTTCTCATTATTAATGACTTCAGCTTCCTTTCTTAACTTCATACTTTGTCATTTACCAAATGATATCTTGGAAACTACTGCAGTGAGAGAATAGTTTATACTTTCTATATACAAGGCGTAAATCAGAACTAATGATTGTTTTAAAGCATTTAAAGAACTGTATCCCCCCCCAAAAAAATCCAGTTTCAAAAGCTGAAAGCAAACAATGGCCCTTTGCTTTCACTGGGGTGGTGAAAGAAAGGCGTTTAAAAATAGTGTTGGTAAGGCCAGCAAAGTACGGTGGCTGAGGCGCCTGCCAGCCTGCCTTCCTTCCTTCCTTCCTTCCTTCCTTCCTTCCTTCCTTCCTTCCTTCCTTCTTTCCTTCCTTCCTTTCTCTTTCTTTTCTTTCTCTCTTTCTTCTTCTCTCTCCCCCGCTTCTCTCTCTCTCTTTCTCTCTGTATTAGGTCTTGAATTGAAAGACTTCATACTGGTTGGGATACTTCATCAATGTATGGGGTCCTACAACTTGAGCCATACATGCAGTCCCTCCTCTTATTTCTTTTCTTTTTTGGTGATTAGTTAGAGATGAAGTCACATGGTCTTCTGAACTGGCAGACTTCAGCCTCCTAAGTAGCTAAGATTATTCATGGGAGTCCCAGGTGCCTGGTTAGGATGTGTTTTGTCAGAGGGATGTAAATGTTATGCCCATATACAAAATATACCTTTAACCTTCACTGTGCTCCTGAAATAGTTTGGAGTGGCTCTTCTTTACTAATCCATTGTATTGGCATTCAACTATTAGATAAAAGGTATTTCAGATAATATACTGCATCAAAATGACATCTTATTTTTCAAAATTATTTCATAGGTAATTGAAAATCCTAAAGTAAACTTCTCTGGGGCCGCCTAGATGCATGGCAGTAAGCCAGCCCAAGAAGAAAAGTCTACACGCTGCTACTTTTTGCTGAAAGGAAACTGGTTTCATGGTACAGGACTGACTCCAAACAGGAATCATGAGAGAAGTCTAAAATGAGGGGATCGAGGCTCTGCGCAAGTTGGAATAGGAAGCAAGACTCAGTCCTATATTCAACCAGTTAAGTGATGAGGCTGTAGCTAGACACTTTGCTTACATCTGTAATCTCAGCTACTCAGGAAGCTGAGATGGGAGCACTGCAGTTTAAAGTTAGCCAGGCGGGAAATTGTGTAAAACTGATATTCTATTTAGCACAAGAGAGGTGACTCCAGAGGTAGAAACGCAGGCCAGGAATTCAAGGCCAAGCTCTACACACAAAATCCAGACTGGATGCATTATTCAGTTAGTGAGAGGATTTTTAGTTCAAACCCCCCTATTACCAGTAAACAAGTTTTCAAAAATAATTTATATAAGCAAGCAAGTAATTCAGATCTTCTGTTCTGAAGTTCTTGTTCTTCCTGGTGATGTGAAACCCTCCTGGAATTCATGTATCTGGCCTTAGATACATCACCCTCAACTTTCATTCAGTCCTGTAGGGTTCTATGATACTGAGTTCACTGCCAGACATGTCTCTTCTATTTCATCTGAACATGTCGTTGTCCTGCCCCCTGGTTTTCTTCTGTAGCTAGGCAGTATCGTACGACCTCTGTTTTGTCTTTATCAATCTAAATTTTGTTCATTTTAAAAGGGAACATCCCTTAAGATTTTAAGTATAAAACCATAAAAGATCTCTATCCTATGAATATTTCTAAAGGAAAAATAGTGTAGTCAAACTGCTTTGCTGTGTGTGTGTGTGTGTGTGTGTGTGTGTGTGTGTTCATATATGCACATTTGCATACATAACAGTTCTGGAACTTGAACTCAGGGCCTTGCCTGGTCACTGTCCTTGAGCATTTTGGCTCAAGGGGATCACTCCACCACATGAGCCACATCTTTACTTTTGGCTTTTTGGTGCTTAATTGGAGACAGGAATTACATAGACTTTCCTGCTCTGGATGGCTTTCAACTGTGATCCAATGGAGTCTAGCTGCAGCCTTGTCATTTTACTGGTTGATTATGGAACAGAGTTCTGCCTTCTGGGGAGAGAGTGCTCTCTGCATTCACTCAGGCACATGCCTTGCCATCCTCTTCATGAAATTGTGTTTCTCTTTCTTCCTTGTCTCTCCATGAAGTTGAAAGTGAGTATCAACCACTGGGAGAGTACAAGGCAACAGGAAAACATGTGGTAGAGGGAGAGCTACGCCAAAGGAGAGCCAGACAAGTGGGGAGATGACAGTTGGAAGCATGCCGTGGCAGTATTTGATGGACATATGTGAAAATGGTAAGAGGTAACTTGAGGAGAGGTGTGGGGTTGGGAGAGAAGAGAAGAATGATGGGAGGGGTGACACAGATGGAGATGAACCATGCTCCTAAACTGCCTTGGTAATTTGAAACCCCTGGATACAACTACTTAAAGATAAGAAAAGTTGAAGCAGATAAACAAATCAGTAAATCAGATCACATTCACAGGAAGATCCAGTATTTCTAGGTGTGAATTTTTATTGCCATCAACATTTATGATGGATCAGGCATTAGTGATTCACACCCCAAATCCTAGCTGCTCAGGAATCTGAGATTTGAGAATCTCAAATTTAATTTCAGAGTGAGCCCTGACAGGTAAATCTTAGAGGTTCTTGGCTCCAATTAACCAGAAAAAAAAAATACAGAAGTGGAGGTAGGTGCAGCTCAAGGGTAAAGTGCCAACCTTTAATAAAATAGCCAAGCAAGAGTATATGATCCTGATTTCAAGCACCAGTACAGGCACCAAAATAACTAACTAAATAAATAAATAAATCTGGTGAACATCAAATGTAGTTAAAATGTGATAATTCAGAACAAATTTACACTGTTCATCTTGTCTCATTTCTTTTAACACATACAATTGAATGGAGAAGCATGGAACAGAAAAAGACTGAGAAAATAAAAGTTGTGATCAAGTCAGCCTTTGATAACTGAAATTTCACTGGGCTCTCTTGGCTACAAAACTTGAAATCTCAAATGAATGAATCAACAATAATTTGTTCTTCTGACCTATTTAAAAATATTTTGTCTAATAATTTTTATCTTTCTGATTTCATGCATCCAGCAGGAGTTACAGTTTCTAGCTTATTTGGAAAAGCTTGTAGATGTTTACAAAGAAAACCAACAGAAATAGCACACAGAGATATGTATAAAATATCCATCAGAATGAATAATAAACAGTGCTGAGGAAAGCAATAAAGTAGTTGAAACACAGATTTGTAGGGTACCAGAGTTCTTTCTGTTGAGTGCAAATGAGTGGGAGAATGTGATCATGCCATTAAGTGTTCATATGTGAACACGGAGCTTGGTGACGTGAGTGGGAAGGGATGGGGTGGGGAGAGATGGGGAGAATGATGGAAAGGTATCATTGATCAGGATGCATTGTACTCAAAAACTGACATATTGAACTGCAAACACTTTGCACAACTATTTAAGGATAACAGAGAAATAAAGAACTATCTGTAAGTCAAAAAAGTAACAAAACTTTTATTGTCTTACATTTGAAATTACCTATAAACTTTATTTATAGAAAATAGGTAATCTCGATATGGCAAAATTTGCCTCACTATGAGCTAAACTAATAATTTTTTTCAACCAAAGTTTGTTATTTTGATTGTTTTATTTTACCAAAGGCTAGAATCCAGACTGTTTATACTCTGCAGAAGAGCTCTGTTATTGCACTAAACATTAAGATTATTGTATCTAGCTATTGCTCTATACACACATATACACTATTTATATATACTATGATGCATAATAGTATATACTATATATGTATAAAATATAATATATGTATGTTATGTATAATCATATATATTATCATGTCATATTGTATCTCATATATATGATGGCACATATATATTATATATACATATATAGTAATGTATATATACATATTTACATATATATGTATATATATATATACTATCCTACCATCCAAAGCAAATTTCTAGATTACCTGCTAATCAGTTTAGAAATTAAAATCTTTTTGCAAGTGGAGTTAAACCAGACATTGACTAAAATGCATTTTATTCACAATCTAACATGTTGAAATACAATTGTACAATTATAAAAACAATAAAAATAAAACTAAATGAAAAAGAAAACAATTCACTGTTTCAAGAAAATAAAGGAGGTATGCATGGTTCTGTTTAAATCATACTATTATCCCCCAAGTTTTTATTATTCAGAGGAGACAAGTTTTTGTGTTAGGATTTGAAGCAAAAGCGTGACATATGTGTTCTATATCAGGCTGCTTAATATATAGTGTTCCCCTGCATAAAACCCTTCCTTTTTGGAAAGCCAAGAGTCCTGACTATCTTACAAGGCATTACATGTTAATATTACCGCTTAAACCGCTAGTTAAATCCAGTCTGATCTGGCTGAAATTTGGAAGTAGCAGACTGCTTTGTCTCCTATAGAATTTTAAGAGAGTTTTATTTTTATTTTACCCACCCCCTGGGCTGCTCACCACAATTGTTAAGGACTTGTATATTGAAGATTCTAAGTGTAATCTCTCACTCCTTATATGGCTGTGAATATTTTATCTAATGAATTAATTGTTTAGAGCTGGTGATTTTCTAAAACTACTGTGTATTCTTTGTTTATAAGTCTAAGCACACTGTGTGGGTGGGCACAATAATATTTGAGAGCTGCTGGCATGGCCAGGCCCCCCCCTCCCAGTCTCTCGGTGGGTGTCCGGCCTCACTCAGTGGCCACGTGACAAGAAACAGGACTCTGACCCCCGCCGCACTTCTGCTTGTAAAAATGAGCCAGGCTGTAAAAATCACCCTGATTTCAACAGTAGGGTTTTTTTCAATGAAACATTCCATGCTTTGGCTTATTTACTCTACGTGGTCAGCAGAGCAATGCCCTGTCAACGTTCAATGTTGCAGACACGTTGAAGGAAGTCTGGAAGTCAAGTCATGGTGACTGGATGATTTCATTAGACAGAGCAGCTAGGAAGTTTTCCACTGGTCTGTCTTGGAGCCAAATTTTACCATTTGGCCACCAGTGAGGCCTCATTTAGTTTGCCTGTCTCCCTTGCCGGCTGTGTGGGGTTGTAGCATTAAGTCTACAGGTTAGGGCTATTCAGACCAAGAATATTGGTCTGAATATTGGCTTTGGCTTTCTACATCATATTTCCAAGCAGTATAAAACTAAATGCCTGAGTCCAGTGGTGAATTCTGCTACTCATTCAGGGTTGAGCATCCTCCCTACCAAGACAAAATGAGAATGAAGCAGCCATGCACTCACCTGATATTCAGAACACCCTTGTTGACCAGGTATAGATGTAAAATTGCCTGTTTACTACAAGACTTGCATATCTTTCCCCAAAGAGCACTTCCATCAATATCATTTTTATGCATCTATCTTTATAATTTTAATTTAAAAATGACACTGCCATGTAAATATAGAAAAAAACCCAATGCATGGAGCTTTATCTTGATTATCTGTTGGTAGCAGTTCAAAACTAAAAGTCTTAGTCTTAAACGTCTAAGGCAGGTGCTCTACAGCTTGAGTCATGCCTCTAATCCTTTTTAACCTGTGTTATAGAGGGCATGGACGACATGTGATCCACCTCCTTAGTGTTCTCTCATAGCTGGGATAGCAGCTTTTGTTGTTATGAAATGTTGGCTCAATGTGTCTTTGAACCTTATCATCATAATGGGAATTTTCTGAATAGCTTGGTTCACTTCTCCTAGCTGCCATTATTGAGGAAAAGGACTTTGTTGCTATTAAATTTTTAAAAATGTGATTAATGCAAAACAAGTATGCTTTGTAGGATAAGACTGCCATAATCAATTGAAGCGACACCTCAGGGAGTGTGTTTAGATTGTTAAACGGGATGACACAGCCCATTCACACACTGCACACTGTTCACACACTGTTAAATAACACCTCCCTCATACAAACTCTTTAAAAATAACAGCAACTCTGTAGATGGGTTCCAAGAGTGCACTCCTGAAATTCAAGTTACACAGGGGACTGAGACCTGAAGATCACATTTTGAAGCCAGCCTGGGTGGGAAATCCCTGAGACTCTTACACCTAATTAATCAACATAAATGTCCCAGGAGTGGAGATCATGAGCAGAGCTGGGCAGGTGTCTGAAGTTATCTCTGTGGATATCTTACAGAAAGCACAGAAGACAGAGACAGAGCACTGGCCATCGGTTATGTTCCTGCTACCACAGAGCCACTGGTTTTTTCGGTTGGTTTCCATCAAATAAATACACCATGTACAGCAGGAAACATCTTCTAATACAGGAAGGGTTTTATTCAGAATACCACTGGCCTTATTTTCCACTAGTAGTTATTATTTCCAGTGTTACAATTGGCATCCCAAAATGGCCTTATGGAGATGATTTCATTGAGCTTCCATAGGAGGAGTTCAGATGGTATTTTCCTTAGTTTTAGCTCAGTCATTTGGGGGAAAATTACAATTCCAAACTTCTCACATTTTAGAATGTGGAGGACTACTTAAGTGGGCATGCATCTGACATGTGATGGATAGCAGTATAAATGCCAAGACTTTCTAACTTGCATCTTTTTAGAATATTTGGATTTATTTTGAATAAAAGATGTTTTGAAACATTACTTTGAAAATGCAGAAGTCAGCTGCCAGTGGCTCACACCCTACCATCCCAGGAATTGGGAATGAAGCAGTCCCAGACAGGAAAGACTGAAAGACTTATCTCCAATTAAGCACCAAAAGCCAGAAGTAGACCTGAGACTCAAAAGGTAGAGCACTGGCTTTGAGCATAAATCTGAGACAGCACCCAGGGCCTGAGTTCAAGCCCCAGGATCAGTACAAATGAAATACAGAAGAATGATTGAAAGAATTCTAGGATAGTAGTGTGTTGGAAAGTAGAGAAGGAAGGAAAACAATATGCTTTATTGGATATAAGAGATTACAAAGCCAAAGTCTTTAAAGTTGTTTGGTCCTAGTACAGAGAGATTGAGTGATGGAATAGAAACAGTAAGTAGACCCCAACACATTAATAAAAGTAAAATACATTAAAAGAAGTAGATTAAAATAGCACACATGGGTAATTGGTGTGGTTATCAATGCTAAGAAATGACTCAATGCTTAGACAATATTTGTAATATTTTTAAGTAAAAGAAAAACTGTATATCTGTAAATATTGTAGATTTCTATTCCATATCATAATAGAATGGAAACTTTCTTACCAGGCTGTCCTAAAGTGAATAATAGAAAGAATGAAAAGTGTGCTTATGTAATTCTTCATATGTCATACCATGCATACATTCAAAACCCTAAAGGTCTGGAAAATAGACTAAAATTAGCAAAAGCAATTTTTCAAAATTGATTTTTTTATTGTTGGGTTTATGTATAGTGGGGTTACATTACTTCTTGGGTAGTGGGTACATTATTTCTTGAACATTGTTATGCCTTCCCATGTTTTTCTCCCACTTTTCCACCCCCCAACCCATCCCACTCATCTTCCCTTTTTCAAATAAACAAATAAAAAACATTTCTGACAGCCTTGGGGCTTGAATTCAGGGCTTGAGCACTGTCTTTAGGCTTTCTCAAGACTAAGGCTCTACCACTTGGAAAGGTTTTTAAATTTATGAAATTAAAAGGTTATTTATGAAACTGAAAATAATAGCAAATTAAATCTGTACTTATCAATGGTTAACTTTACATGTTAACTAATTATGAAACCATTTCAATAGAAAATATTTGTGCTGCTTTGTGAATTGTTTTCACTTAGGGAATATTCCTCTGAATTGCAATGCCAGGGTACTTCAACATTATACAACTACAAGTGAGACAAATATAGTTTGATTTCTGCTAGAGGATGCTTTCTTCGTATTTTTTTGAATATGAATAATGCTAGTACTTCATTTTAGCAAATTTCTTCTCACATTTTGAGGTTTATCATCAAAAATAATTTATTCAAAAACAATGTTTAAACTAAGTTATTATTTAGTTTTTATCATTATATAAATTAAGATTTAATTGTGTGTGTGTGTGTGTGTGTGTGTGTGTGTGTGTGTGTGTGTATCATGCCAGTCCTACAGACTGAACTTAGGGTCTGGGTGTTGTTCCTGAGCATTTTTCACTCAGCCACATCTCTGTTGTCCACATTTTGGAGGTTGATTGGAGATAAGAGTCTCCTGGACCTTCCTTCCTGGGCTGTCATCAGGACTTCAAATCTCAGATCTTGCTTTTTGAATAGCTATGATCGACGAAATGAACTGCCAGCTTCTGACTCAATAAAAATATTTTGAAATGTAAAAGCTGAAAATAACAAAGTATGTCATCAACAGAATATAAAATGAGAAAGAATCAATTAAGTCTCCCCTAAAAGGAAATAGACATGTCAGTTGTCAAATTCATGAAATAAAAAATTAAGCTTGTTTTGAAGCTAAAACTTATAGACAATTCAAAATGTAGTGGTTGGGCACTGATGGCTCACAACTGCAAATCTAGCTTATCAGGAAGCTGAGATCTGAGGAAGGAAAGAAGGAAGGAAGGAAGAAAGAGGAGAGGGAGGCAGGAGGAAGGAAATAAAAAGCTTATGTGCTGATGGGTCACACCTATTTTCCTAGCTATACAGAATCTGAGATCTGAGGAACCTAGGTTCAAAGCCTATCATTGTGGGAAAAGCCATGAGACTCTTATTTCCAATGAACCATCAAAAAGCCAGACTAGGAGTTGTGGGTGAAGTGGTAAAGCACCAACATTGAGCAATAAAGTTAAGGGACACTGCCCAGACCCAGAGTTCAAACACTAGAAACAGTGCATACACACACACACACACACACACACACACACACACACACACACACTCACACACACACCACTAATATATAGGAATCATAGATTAAAAGGGAGTAATATAAATATAAAATTTTGAAATATGAAAGCTAAAAGTAAGAAAATGTATCATTAACAGAATAATAAATGCCTCTCCTAAAATGAAATAGGAAAACTAGCTCCCAAATTTATGAAATGAAAATTAAACAATGAATACAATGTGTGAAAATAAAAATAATACAAAATTTAATTTGTAATGAACAAGGGTCAATTTTGTAGATTAGCTAATTATAAAATATTTAAATTAAAAAAGAAAAAAAAACACTGCCCTTTCGTGAATCTATCTCACGTGAGAAATGTTCCTTTGTGTTGCAATACAAGGTTTCTTCAACATTACACAAATGAAAGTGAGACACACATAGTCTACTTTCATCTTCAGGAAGGTTTATCACTTTCTGTCCAGTATATATAATGTTAGTTCTTCCTTTGAACAAACTACCAAAATTTTGCAAAGCTTAATCAACCTTTTTCAAGAGTAATTTAATAAGCTGGGTGCTGCCTTTGATCAGTAATCACAGCTACTCAAGAGGCTGAAATCTCAGGATTGTGATTGTAGGTTAGCCCGGGCTGACTTGAGATTTTATCTCCAATTAACCACCAGAAAACCAGAAGTGGTGTTGTGGTTCAAAATGGTAGAGTGCTAATCTTGAGATGAAGAGTTCAGGTTCAGTACCAAGGCTCAGAGTTCAAGCCCCAAGACTGGGGGAAAAATAAAAACTAAGAGGAAAAATAAAGTGAGAATTGGAGGTGTGGCATAAGTGGTAGAGCACTACTAAGCTTGATCAAAAAAAGCTCAGGGATAATGCTCAGGCTCTGAGAGCCACAGCTCCACGTCTGGCCTTTTCAGATCCCAACTGTCAATTCCACTTGTAATCTTATTGATCTCATTTGCTAATGAAATTCCATGTGAATAATTTTACTGTGGTCATGCAAATTCGCAACTAAATAGCCATTTGCAAAAATATGAATTCATGTTGTAGGTAATTAAAATATTTATCTTATTGGTGACAATGTGCTTTATGAGAATATCATGAAAATTTGATTATATTCCCTGAAATTGAATAATTTTACTATGGTTAAAGCATATAAAGCACCAACTTAATAACAAAAAATATCTGTGCCATTAGCAACAATAGTAACTCCTGGCATGTTTTTTTGGATCCCATTACTGAAATGTGATCAGAGACAAGCAATTGGATATTTTCACTATGAGAAAAACAAATACATTAGCCATTCCATAAGAAAAGTATTAATGCCACTAATTTGCAGATAAATGTACAAAACCACAGTGGCTGTCCATTAAGTATGTGAAAGCAAAGTTAACAAAATGTCCTATGCCATCTGTAAGTTTTCACTTGGAGATAGGAAACCCTGTGGTGGCAACTTCCCCAAATGCAGACATCACCAAACACTCAGCCAGAGTCAGAACAGGAATTCTCCACAGCGCAGACATCAGTCTGATACTGATGGACCCACCATGTTATTTGTTCATGTTATATCTGTAGACATCCATCTCTGGTGTTGGACGAAAGATTCAGTAAATATATATCCTCTAGGGACCAGTCACAAAGCTGGGGTTTCGTTCTGGACCCCCCACACTTTGTAAAGAAATAGCTTTAATAAACAAACTGTGTCTGATCTCAGCAAGGAACTTAGCAGGGATTTTGAAAGTCAAACACACAGGAGCCATGCTTGACTGTGGTGGTAAAAGTAACATCTGCCTGGGAGATTTAAACAAGGGACTCTTTAAATCACTTTTAAAGCCTCAGTAGGATCTGGGACAGCCATAAGCAATACCTCAACCCAGCCAGAAACATGAAGGCTGGAAGGAGTCACTTGCACTTAGATACGAAAATAACCCCAATTACAGCAAAACTGGAGAAATAAGTGAAAGTCCTGCTTATCTCTGTCTCCTTTCAACTTTCCTGCACCCTTCCTGGTATTTGGCAATGCAGCCAACCTTCTTGAAAGACTGAAAATAATGGTATATGATGACGGATAAAATATTAACTTCAATCTGTTGAATCACTTGAGTGATTTATTTCAAAGTCACAATTTCCTCCAAATTCATTATTTTAATGAAGAGAATTTATGGCACTATTATAGATCAAGTTTCATGTACGAACAAGTACTGAAAGAAGAATTACAATGAAATAACGAACAAAAAAATGGAAAAATCGGTGTGAAAATACAAATAAACAAACCAATTCTCAGCAGGGAATTCAGATACATGAAGTATTTTGAAACATGTAAATATGCTGCATCTTCTGTAAAACAGCTGCAAAGCAGAAAAAGAAGTTTGCATGATGTTTACTTACTTCCCCACGCCCTGTTCTGGCCCACTAACCCTGTTACTGCGGAATCCATGTCCTGAATTTCTTCACTTTCTAGTTCCTCTCCCCCCTCAGCTGCCATCATGGCTGGATGAGACATCCATCCTCCTATTCTCCCCTCGTCCCAGTAATTGTCCGTATTCCTTTTATGAATCTGGGCAAGCTGCAGCGCGCATGCTGGCTCTCCTTATTTTCACTTTGTCTCTTCAGATCCCCATGCTCCCACCTTCTGTTATCTCATATTGGTATGGTAGTGTGAAGCCTGGACTGAGGTTTCCTAGCTACAGGAGAAGAACCAGGCTTTGTCCCTCGCCATTTAGCTTTGTGCTCAGGGCTGGTGCTCTACCACACAGGGCACAGATCCACTTCCAACCATTTGGTGGTTAGTTGATGAAAAGCATTTCATGGATTTTTCTGTGCTGGCTGGTTTTAAGCTGTGACCCTCAGCTTACTGAGTAGCTGGGGTTATGGGGCCTGAGCTTTTAGCAGCCCATGTAATGTTTAATTTATTTAGTTTTCCAGTATTTAGTTTTTCCATATCTAACAGAATGATCTCCTGAGCTCAATGAACAATATCAGCAAGTACTTAATTATAAATTAGGACTAACACAAAATTCAGTAATATTTCTTCTTTAATGTTTCCCTTTGGTCTTGGAGCTTAGAGTCAGGACAGTGTGCTCGGTAGGCATGTGCCTGAGCTATGAGCCAGCCCTTCCTTTTATTCTGAGATTGGGCTTCCCAGCTTCCCTAACTTTACCTCAGCTGTGCTTAGACAAGTCGTTCTTGCCTCTCCCTCCAAAAGAGCCATCTCCAACCCTGCCCAGTGAGTATAGTTTCTAATAGACTGCAAACAGTAGTCAACTAATATATCTTAAATATTGTCATGTGTATTGAAGCAACAATGGGCACAAGAACAACATGATAGAACTTGTAACCATTTCCGTAGTTTTTAATGCAGGGTTCAATAGAGATATTTATGAATCCTTAAGAACTATGGGAGTGTTCCCTTAAGGAAAATTTAGATGTGATTCAAACAAAAACGTAAGCGGAACGAATATTATACTCTCAACTCATGGAATCCCTTGAAGAAACTCTTAAGAATATTAAATTTCACGGTGTATGTCAAATTAGAATCATTTTTACCTACCAAGTACTCAGGCACAATGTACTAAATATTCCAAAAACAAATTCCTTACAAATTCCTTACAAATGCTGACAACGTATGGAGATGATGAGACAAAATGACCATACGCTCTCCTGTACATTGGGTTTATTTTCTGGAAAGTTCTTACATTAGTTTAATGTCTTTAAAGAAACCTAGGTTTGTTGTCAAAGATAAATCTTTGAAAGATTATAATATCTTTTCTGTTGTTGTTTTTGTTTTTGTCTTGCCAGTCCCGGGGCTTGGACTCATGTCTTGAGCACTGTCCTTGGGATTTCTCATCAAAGTCAAGAACAAAGATTATAATATGTATTGAAGCATGTTTGATTTCAGGCTCATCAATGAGGTTAAAAAACAGTGAAGACAATCCCAGAACTTATAAATCATTTAAAAATTGTAAATTTACCCTGCTGACTTTAAAAATCAATAAGAACTCATAAAGATTATTTATAGGAAATACATTTTTTCCTCTGGATTGTAAAAGACACACAAAGTAATGGCTTATACTTGCTTATTCTGCTATGAACATTTGGGGGAAAATAAGTTGTTTAAAGCGTATGTAACTGTCTGAGAATGCAGAGGTCACACAATGTGCTGGTACCTCACAGCCATGGGTTGTGATGTAAGGATTGCAATAGATAACACCTGTGCCTGCAGACAATACAAATGCATGCAAATATTTTAGTTATTCTCTTTCCCCTCCTGAATCTGCAATATCTATTGATGATTTCTAACACAAACACACATATCATTCTTATCATCAATATTTCTATTATATGTTGCAGATCTAAAAAGAAATGCAATAGGTAATAAAACATGAAGGATCAACAGATCACTACTAGAAGATCAAAACAATAAATTAAGAGGTTATATAAATTGCCAAGAGCTGGGCTCAGTGCCTCACACCTGTAATCCTAGCTAATCAGGAGGCTGAAATCTGAGGATCATGGTTCAAAGGTAGCCCAGGACATTAAAGACTGTGAGACTCTTATCTCCAGTTAACCACTAGAAAACTGGAAGTGGTGCTGTGGCTTCAGGTGTAGAGGTATAGAGCGGTAGCCTTGAGCTGGAAAGCTCTGGGGCAGTGTCAGGCCCAGAGTCCAAGCCCCATGACTAACAACAACAAAAAAATACCAAACAATATTTGTTAAAAAACCAACTGCATCATTATCTATGATAAATGGCCAGTTATTTATGACTCAGGAAGCTGAGATCTGAGTTTCAAAATTCAAAGACAAAGGCAAGAGATTCTTATCTCCAATTAACCAGCAAAATGCTAGAATTGGAAGTGTGACTCAATTGGTAGAGTGGCAGCTTTGAGCAAAAACAAAAAAAAAAGCTGAGTGAAAACACAAGGCCATGAATTCAAGTCCAAGTACTAAATAAATAAATATATTTAGATCGGCAGAAGATGGCGGCGGTTCAGGGTGAGACATACTGAGCACCTGCCAAGATTCATGTACTGGCGGTGCAGGAGACAGTCCTCTACCAGAAATTGATCCTAAGTAAGCTTTAGGACCACAGAGAACTCAGGCAGAGAGGAAAGAAAGGAAAAAAGGAAGAATACCAGCACGAAAAGAGAGCGTGGAGCTCAGCTGCTGAGCGGCCAGGGAGACAAAGGCTCTTCTGAATCAGAGCAGAGACAGCGCTCCACAGCAGCGCATACCCGCCGGCTGCAGACAGAGCCACACAGAGCCTGCGCGAGCCCAGAGCCGACACCCGGCCATGCACAGACCTGCCAGCTTCACGGAACCGGAGAATCCAGCAATTTGTGAGTAGCTCTGAGGAGAAGTTTCCACTTCTGCTCCGGGAATGGCATTGGGAGGGAGCCCCTCCCCCTCCAGCTGAGAGCAGCGCCATCTTGACTGCTGGCAACGACCCAGGCCAAAGCAATTGGAGCCTGAGAGGTGTTGCTGATAGCGCCACCAACCTATAGGGCAAAGGATTTCCCAGAGATCCCTTAGCCAGAAATGCGGCCCCAGGGCTGCTCAAGTCCGTCCCCCTGTGCTGCCTGCAGACCTGGTAAACAAAGCCGCCCTCTGCAGACCTGGTAAACAAAGCCGCCCTCGGACCTTTCAGCTTTGTTTTACCAAACAAGCACTCTCATCCGAAAAACCGCAAAGCCCAATCACAAGAGAAAAAGACTTTGTGAAGTGTTTAGATCCAGAATTCAGCGGAGACACAAGTTTCCTAACCTCTCCCCACACCAAAAAAAACCCCCCAAAACTGAAGAATACCCTTTTTTATTTTTTACCCCATTTCATTTGCATTTATAAATGTTCCTATTTTTCTCTTTGCCATTTAACCTACACCTTTTTCTCTAATGTTATGATTCATTCATTTTTTTCTTTTTCTTTTTTCTTCTTTTTTTCTTTTTTTTCTCCTTTCTTTTCCTGCAAATCTGCTGTCACTGTGGGCATTCCTAGAAACACACTGACAGCCCTGGGTACAGTTTGAATAAAAACAATATCCATATTGATACAGTCACCTGCTTTTTAAACTCCGGGTTCTCAACCCTAGTATCTCTTGGGTAAGAACTCAGAACACTGAGGAATCTCCCCCCACCTTTTTTCTTTCTTTTTGTTTTTGTTTTCGTTTTTTGTGTGTATGTGTGTGTGTGTTCTGTTTTCTTTTATGTTTTTGATGTTTTGTTTCTTTTTTCTTTCTTTCTTAAATTGGTATCATTGAAATCTCCTGTATCAACCTCTCTTTTCTCTATTCTTCTTATTACTCTTTTTATTTTGATAAGTTTTATCTGTTTTCTAAACCTTCTACACAAATACTCTACCTGTCTATCACCTTAGGTCAGTTATACTTACATGATACCCTTTCTTGATTACTATAATATTCTTACACTCCTGTATCATTCTTTTCCTACTCCCTTGTTGTCTTTCATATAATTTTTCTTTCTCTGGTCCTCTGTTCATCCTTCAACTCTTATAATGCATGGATCTACATTTGATGATTGTTGAGCAATGCTGTGTATCTAGTTGTTCAATTATACTCTAGGTCCAGAGGGACTTAAATACAATAGAGATTGAATTGAGGGGCTTATTGCTTTGGTCATAAATTGATCATCTGTGATTGTATTAGATTTGTATGTAAGTGTACAAAAAGAAATAGAGAGTGTTATTACCAATCTAAAAGAGCTAATATCTATTGTCAGCCAACTAAAAAGGTCTAGGTTGGTTATATCTGAAAAATTATAATCTTGTTTAGTATTAATCTTGCTCCCATCCTCAAATGGGAAGAACAAGACACTCAAGAAAAATGTCAAATCAAGGAATAGCATCTCCCACCCAATATAAACAGGCAATGGAGCAGTCAGTGGCAAATCTAGAGGAGAGCCTTCCAAGTGCTATACAAATGCAATTGATAAACATCATTAATGAAAAATGTGAAAACATACAGAAAGACATAAGGGAAGAAGCCATAGCTAAACAAGAGGAAACCATAAACAAGGTGATATGTGAAAAAGGGGAAGCCATTAAGGAGGCCACAATAAAGGTTTTTCAAAGAAAAATGGATGAATTCATAGAATTAACAAATAAAAAGGTGACTGAACTCCAAAAAATGTCCAAAGAGAATAAAGCTGCTGAGCTAACTACGCAAATGGAAATCAAGGAGCTAAAGAAATCCAAACATGATCTAAAACAAGAGATGCAATGCATCAATATTAAACGACATAGATTGTCTAGTTTGGATCAAAAACCAAGATCCATCGTTCTGCTGTCTTCAAGAGACACATCTTACCGAAAAAAACAAACATCTTTTGAAAATGAGAGGTTGGAATAAACTCTATCAAGATAACGCCCCCATAAACAGGCTGGAGTTGCCATCCTCATATCAGATAAAATAAACTTCAAACTAAAATTAGTGCAAAAAGATAAAGAAGGTTACTACATACTACTAAAGGGATCTTTCCTCCAGGAGGACATAACCAACCTAAATGTTTATACACCGAAACCCGGAGCTCCGAACTTCATCAAGCAAACTCTACTTTCACTGAAACCATACATAGATCAAAACACAGCAATTGTTGCTGACTTTAACACGCCACTATAACCTATGAACAGATCAACCAGGCAAAAACTCAGCAGAGAAACCTTAGAATTGAACAACTATATAGACCAACTAGATCTAACAGACATCGGTAGATTATTCCACCCAGCAACAACACAATATACGTTTTTCTCAGCAGCACATGGAACATTTTCCAAAATAGACCACATCTTAGGCCATAAAACAAACCTGGACAGATTCAGAAACACTGAAATTATTCCATGCACTCTCTCAGACCACAAGGGCATCAAATTGGAACTGAACACACAACTCCACCAACGAAAACCCTGTAACTCATGGAGATTGAACAATACATTGTTGAATCACCAATGGGTCATCGAAGAGATCAGAACAGAAATCCAACAGTTTATGAAATTTAACAAAAAGGAGCCCACAAAATACCAACTCCTTTGGGACAAGGCAAAGGGAGTACTCAGAGGAAAATTTATAGCTCTGAGTGCCTACAATAACAAATTGGAAAAAATCACAAACCAACAATTTAATGTGTCACCTTAAGCTCCTGGAAAAAGAGCAACAAACCAACCCTAATCCCAGTAGAAGAAAGCAAATTATTAAAATCAAAGCAGAATTAAATGAATTGGAATCCAAAAAAACTATAGAAAGAATCAACAAAACAAGGAGTTGGTTCTTTGAAAGAATTAACAAAATTGACAAACCCTTAGCAAATTTTACCAAAAAAAGAAGGGAGCATATCGAAATAAACAAAATCACAGATGAAAATGGTAATATCATGACAGAAATTAGCAAGATACAGAGTATCATGAGGGAATATGTCTCAAACCTTTACACCAACAAATTGAGAATCTAGAAGAAATGGACGAATTCCTAGCCAATATTAACATACCCACACTGAACCAAGAAGAAGCAACTCAACTAAATAGGCCTATTTCAAGCACTGAAATAGAAATGGCAATAAGAGACCTTCCACCTAAGAAAAGCCTAGGGCTGGAGAAACTAGGAATCCATGGAACATTCCTCAATATAATAAAGGCACAATATAACAAACCCACAATTCGTATTATACTTAAAGGCGAAAAGCTAAAGCCATTCCCTCTAAAATCAGGAATGAGACAAGGATGCCCACTCTTTCCACTCCTCTTTAACATAGTTTTAGAATTCCTAGCCAGTGCAATAAGGGAAGAAGCAAGCATAAAGGGAATCTAAATAGGGAAAGAGGAAGTAAAATTTCCCTCTTTGCAGATGACATGATCCTGTATTTAAAGAATTCTATAGACTCTACTCCTGAACTCCTTGAGCTGATTCAAAACTTTGGAAGGGTAGCAGGGTATAAAATTAACCCTCAAAAATCAACTGCCTTCCTCTACGCCAGCAGTGAGAGGAATGAGGCAACAATCAGGAAAGCAACTCCTTTTGCAATAGCCTCAAAGAAAATAAAGTACCTAGGAATTGGCTTAACTAAGAATGTAAAGGACCTTTTTGATGAAAACTTTAAAACCCTGAAAAAGGAAATTAAAGCAGAACTGAGGAAATGGAAATACCTCCCATGCTCCTGGATTGGAAGATTCAATACTGTGAAAATGACAATCTTGCCAAGGGCTATCTATAAATTCAACGCAATACCCATCAATATCCCAATGGCATTCTTTAAAGAAATAGAAGAGGCAATCCAAAATTTCATATGGAATAATAAAAGACCCTGTATAGCAAAAACACTGCTTAGCAGAAAGAACAGCTCAGGAGGAATTTCAATACCAAACTTTAGACTCTATTATAGATCTATAATTATCAAAACAGCTTGGTATTGGCACATGAACAGGCCTGAAGACCAATGGAATAGAACTGAAGACCCAGATATTAAACCACAGACCTATGCCCACCTAATCTTTGACAAGGGAGCCAAAAAATAGAATGGAGGAAAGACATCCTCTTCAACAAGTGGTGATGGCAGAACTGGTTAAGCACATGCAGAAAACTAAAGCTGGATCCTTCTTTGTCACCCTGTACTAGAATTAACTCCAATGGATCAAAGACCTGGAGGTAAAAGCTGACACTCTGAAAACTTTAAAAGAAGGACTGTACCTCCTTGGCACAGGTCGAAACTTTCTTAATAAGGACCAAGAATCACAATAAATCAGAGAAAGGCTGGATAAGTGGGACTGCATTAAACTGCAGAGCTTTTGTATGGCAAAGGACATAGCTAGTAAACTAATTAGGAACCCTACAGAGTGGGAGATCTTCACCGACCATACAACAGACAAAGGCCTCATATCTAAAATATATCAACAGCTGGAAAAATTGAATTACTCCAAAGCTAATCTCCAAAGAAACAACCAACCCATTAAATGATGGGCCAAAGACTTAAAGAGAGTCTTCTCTGAAGAAGAAACAAAATGGCCTATAGACACATGAAGAAATGCTCAACATCTCTGGTCATAAAAGAAATGCAAATCAAAACAACTCTAAGATTCCACCTCACTCCAGTTAGAATGGCCAGGATCAAGAAAACTAATAACAACTGATGCTGGAGGGGATGTGGCCAGGAGGGATCACTACTACACTGTTGGTGGGAGTACAAACTCGTTCAACCACTATGGAAAGCAGTATGGCAGTTCCTCAAAAGACTAAACATAGAGCTCCCCTATGACCCAGCAATTCTACTTGTCATTTACCCAATCATCCAGAAACAAGGACCTACTAAATCCACCAGGACAACAATGTTCACTGCAGCACTATTTACCATAGCAAAGATATGGAACCCACCTAGATGTCCCCCAGTTGATGAGCTGATCAAGAAGATGTGGTATTTGTACACAATGGAATTCTATGCTGCTGTCAGAAAGAACATCACCCCGTTTGTTAGGAAATGGAAAGACTTAGAAAAAATCATATTAAGTGAAGTAAGCCAGACTCAAAGGAACTTAGGCTCAATGGTTTCCCTCATTTGTCATAATCAGTAGAAACCTTGGGCTCTCCTAGCAGAGATTTGCAATAGAGCAAAACCTTGATACAAAAGGCCATATAGTAGGATGCTAAATGAAAGGATCTCTAGGATATAGAAACATAAGCCATATAATGAATGATTGTTGTTCTTAAGGTACTATGTTATCTCTCATCTGTTTAGCTGTCCCTTGGTTATCTCATATTGTTACAATATCTCACTTTGTTACCTAATATATCGGATATATTTGTATTTGGTTATTTGAAATTGGATAGGGAATGGGGGAAAACAAGATGAGGGGTGGGGGTGGGGGAGGGAAATGGGGACCAAGACATGTGAAAGGGTATCAATGTATGGGAATTAATGCACCATCTATCTGGCAAATATCATGTAACCTTTCTATTAATTACAATAAAAATATATGAATAAATAAATAAATATATTTAATCTCAGAAAAATCAAATTCAATTTAAATAATAACTATTATAGCATTATTATTCATGTTAATCTTATATTCCTAAAGTTTTTTAAACATTTCTGGTGTTCATAAATTTAGAATCATTCAAATGATGTAGGTATGTTTATGTTGTCTTTATGAAATATTATTACCATACATCTTAATTCTTTTTTGTTAATACTAACTTAATTATTTGACCACCAAAATTATGAATAAGCTGAAATTAGTCATTTTTCATATATTATTGCCAATTTTTAGTCAAAAAACATTTACACAAAAATGTTACACGTGGAGCACCTAAGTTTGCTAGTATATTGAAAAGCACAACCAAGCTTCATTTTATTTGCAGTGTATATCTAAAGACTTGCTTGGTCTCAGTTTATTAGAAGAGCTTCTCTTGGAGGAAGATTTGGATGAACTTCATTGGTGGAAATGTGAAGGATGTGTCCAGAGCACAGCTGGCATGGAGGAGGAGAGAAACAATAAGACACATGCCTAGAAAAGGACCAGCAGGGTTCTCGTGGGTGCTCCTGTAATCCTAGTCCTCATGAAGGTGATAGCTCAGGGTCATGGTTCTGGTAAGAAAATCCATGAGACACTTATCCCTGACTAGCCAGCAGAAAGCCAGAAGTAGAGGTGTGGCTCAAATGGTAGAGTGTCAGCCTTGTGCAAACCTAACCAAACCAAACAAACAAACAGCTGAAGGACAGTGCCCAGACCCTAAATTCAAGCACACAAAACAAACAAACAGAAACAGAGGACATATTTGCTTCCATTTGAGGTCTCCAAGAAGTTCCTAGAAAAGTCAGTGGGCTTATTTATTGATTTGAAATAGAATTTTTTTCAGTTTGAATACACATTTTGTAGGTCATACATAAAGAGCTGATAAATAGTTTTCTCCTCAATTATTTCTCATAAGACTCACTGCATTTGGTAGTGAAGAGATTGCTGCAATATTCATATGGCTGTATTTTACAGCATCCTCACAGATTTATTTCATGAGGCAGAGAACAGAGGAAGAACCAGCAAGGCCTTATGGAGGATTTAATGTGATCCGAGTGAAATGAAACTGATCTGCCTTATACTGTAGCAAACCCCTATAATCTTGCTACCCTGGATGCTGAAATCTGAGAATTGAAAACTAAAGCCACGCCAAGGAGGACAATCTCAGAGTCACTCATCTTTCAATTTAACCAGCCAAAAAAACCAACTGTGTGTGCCACTGTGGTCCAGTTGTTGGAGTGCGAGCCCTGAGCACCAAAGCTCAAGAACCCAAGCTCTGGGTTCAAGCCTCAGCACCAGTACACACAAAATAATGAAATTGTTTAATAATGACAAAGAATGACAAGAAAGAACCAAATGTGACTCAGAAGTCAAATCATTGCCTAAATGTCTCCTATTAGGAAAGAATGGCAAAAATGAAGTAGAATGGAATGGCCGCCCTTAAGAGGCCTGGAGCTAAGAGCACAGCATACCCCACGGTTACAACGACGCTCAGGCCTGGTCTCCATGCTCAAGGGTGGACACTGTACTCACAGTTATTGCATCATTGTCAGAATGAACAAATGATTTCAATATTAGGCCAATGGATAGCTAAAAACCAAGTTGAATTCTAGCCTTAGCAATTTGCTTGTCACATTTTGAATTAATATTACTGTGCTATAAACATTAGTAGCAAGAACACACTGAAAGAATAATAGTGCTTAATATTTGCATTTTTTTCATAAACCAAAATTTGCTTCATTTCCAATCACTTAACCAGCCAAATTCCAGAATGGAGGCGTGACTCAAGTATATAGTGCAAGTGTGGCACCTAAAAGCTAAGGAAGAACTCCCAGGCTGACTTCATGCCCCAACACTGGTGTGTGTGCATATGCAAACACACATGTGTACACACACACACACACACACACACACACACACACACACACACTTAAATAAGCAAACAAACAAATGGGAAAACAAAATCCTAGGGTCTTACAGGCAGAAGTTTGGATTTTCTCTAGTGTAATGTTAGATTAGGCTGCTTTTCTGTAGACTTGCATTTCAATCAGACTGACTATCCTGCAGAATTTTGAATTGATACTTTTTTATTTCAGCCTATCTAGATACTTGGATTAACAACCAGTTTCACTTTGATTTCAGCTCCCCAAGTCAAGTAATTACTCCACACACATTGTATAATCCAGATATTGACATTTATTTGGGAATTATGATTCCACAGATCTAAAAAAGAAAATCAGGACTTTACCATTCCCTACCCGGAATGCAACCATTTTATGTGTTCTACTTATTAACATTAATATGAACTGTTTGTATAGATTTATTTTAATCTGAACATCTAGACCCCACCATTCTGGAATATTATTAAAACAAGATGTTTCCAAATGCCATCATGTGTAGACTGAAATGATTTTAAAATAAGATTTTTTTTCCCAAATAATTTTTGTTCAGACAACCACGCCAGGTTCCACTGATTTATAGGCCATTTTTATTCCCAATAGTATACGTTTATTTTATGACTCAAAATATTGATTTATTTCAGTGCTAAGTGCAATACAATACTGCCTAAAAGGGGTTTATAAATAGCAGCAATTGAATTATAATAAGTGTGTTTTGGGTAAATAGTACCATTTGTCATTTGGTTCTTGTTTGTAGAAATTGTAATTTTTGTCTGGATTCATAACTTTACTGATTTAACCAAGTAAACATAGTTGGTTGTAACTACTAGGCATGGAGATGTTTTCTTTTCTTTTCTTGTTATAGTACAGAGCTTAATAGCATTTGACCACTACACTATGTCTGATAAGAATGCCAAAAAACTAGTTATATTCTGAATTTTCACATACACATGGACTATAACCTGGAATTTAAGTATCCATGGGAAGTCACTCTCTAGCTAGGAAAACACTAGGGATTTCCTTTGCTGTTTGTTCTATAAGCTGACAAATATTCATTTCATATGAAGCTATGGCTCAGAAAAAAATACAATAGTGTATACAATGAAGAAGTAACTATAAGGGAAGCAAAAAACTGTAGCTACAAAGCCAGTAAGCATTCCAGAGTCTGTAAGATTCCATTTTTAAAAAGCTGCAAAAATGCTGGACTGGAGACATGATCAAAGTGGTTGACATCAGGTTTGTGACCAAGAATACTAAACAAGAGTCTGAGAAACTGGACATTCTTTTTCTAATGCTAAATTAGTATAAAAGTTAGATTACTTCTAATCATTGTAGGAAAATGAACAGATTTTCTTCCTTGATAACAACTATAATAATGATATAAAACAATAACACAATAGAAAAACTGTATCAGTGAACAATGCAGGTATTACCTCTAAATAGGCCAACATTTATTACTTTGAGCGTTGTATTGAATGATTAAAGCTAATTATCTCCCCATGTTATTGATCTACAAACAGTCCTTTTCCCTTTTATCTAGAAGCAGATAAAAGAAAGAAAACTGCTGAATTACTATTCCTGACGTTTCAAAACTCTAATAATATTAAAAAGAAGAAACAAAATGGAAACAAATTAAGATAACAAATTATTTTAAATAGCTTGGAAATTAATTTTAAAGTAGTTTTTTCTCCATAAGCAATTTCATCTTATACATATAATGGATGAAAATACATCATTTATAAAGGAAATAAGATAATACTTAAAGTTATTTACTTTTGATACATATTTTCAAGTTTCTTTTGTTATTTAGAAATTAATCATCATCTAATAGATTAAATATCATGGGGTTAATATAAATATTATTTCAAAAATTGTCCTTTTATTCCATTTTGACTATTACATCTGAAAAATAAATACAAGTAAAGGATTTGTTTGTTTTTTGTGGGCCATGGGGCTAGAACTCAGCCTGGGTGCTGTTGCTGAGCTCTTCAGTTCAAGGCTACCACCCTACCCTTGAGCCAAGCCCCACTTCCCATTTTCTAGAGGTTAATTGGAGATAAGAGTCTCAGGTCTTTTGTGCCCAGGCTGCCTTTGAACCTTGATCCTCAGATCTCAGCCTCCTGAGTAGCTAGGATTACAGGCTTGAGCCACTGCACCCAGCAAGTAAAGGATGTTTTAATGTATTAAATGAAAATATATTTTCTTCAGACAAGATTATAGATCTTAGTAAATTTTTATTTCCAGTAGTCTTCTTGTTCTGAAACAGCCAGTGTTGGACTCATTCTTGTAATTAATTTCATAATATAAGAAAAACTCATGACTTTTGGGTATGTATTCAAAAAATGATCAGTGCAAAGTTGTCTTCTTTGTCCCTTCCACAGAAATATTTTACATGCCAATGAATGAGTTCATTTTCTCCTACCCATTCTTTGGTAATTTCTCTACATAATTGTCATTCAACATATCCAGCCAAATATTGTTAGAAATAGTTTTCAAAAGTATATTAAAATAATAAATTATTATTTATACAACAAGAACATATTTTAAAGGATGGATGACTCAAATAAGGGGATCACAAATAACTCTGTCAACATATCCACATTGAAAATGTGCCAACATGTTGAACATAATTATGTTCATATGAATGTATACAGCATCTTTTGTTTCAAACTTTACTAGACTTATGATATACAATCATTTTTAAGTGGTAGCCTTTCATTTAACTCTATAATCACAGAAAAATTAAACATCATTATGTATTTTTGAGAAAAAATATTGACATTTTATTACCAACTTCCCATGGATCAGTTCTTTCTATGTGACTTCTGAAATTTACATTTTCGATGTACTTTCTATAATAGTCCTGTATTCCACAGAAGGAAATATACAAGTTAGTAATTGTCTTAGTCTCATTGTGAGCCTACACAGAAGGTTGGAGACTGTATTTAAGAAACACAGGAATTGATTGCTTATAGAATTGAGAATCCACAAACCTGATGCCTTAAGGTTTCCGTGCTGGAGAGGGACCTGCCTGATCTTATAGTGAGTATGTTCTACAATGGAGTTTCTTCTCTACCAAGAAAAACACTTCATCTTTCCATGATGGAGGGACTAAAAGAATTAAAGAGGAAAATTCCCTCCATCAATTTGTGGTATTGTTCAGTCCCTTATTATGACTCTTCTTTGTAATAGCCAGCACCTTTTATTATTGATGATGCATTGATGCATTGTTAATTTATTATCAATGCATGAATATTGAAATGATTGAAATAATAATGGAGATGGGGGCATAATGTATTTAATTTTGGGTCATGTTACCAGCAAACATTATTAAGCATATGAAGTAGAACGAGTTAAAAAGGGTTAGACACACAAAAAGAACTGAAATGGTGCCAATTAAATCATTTAGAATGGAGCACATGTTCCATTCTAATTAGCTATGTTAGTTGTTCAACCGAGTTTTGCTTTTGGAGTCCTATTATAAATATATTCCATTTTAGTTAATATATTTTTGTATGTGTCTATAGGTATACATGACCCTGTGTCTGTTTTCCTATGATGATATTAACTAAGATGTACTCACAAACTGAAATGTTGAATTAAAACCCTATTTGTACAAGAACTTGAAAATAATTTTTAAAAATCTAAAAAAATTAAAAATAACCATCGCAGGCATTCAACACCTGCAAGAGCCTTCCTCAGAAGGGTTTTACAAGAAATTACTAATGAGTCTTTGAGAAAGAAATGAAAGAAAATTGACATCCTTCCTAATGACTAATTTTGAGCACAGCTGTGGTCCATAAACCATTTAAGAGAAAAACACAAGTAATTGTTCTTCATACCATTCCTCCTAATTTTCACATTTCAGTGTAAAATCATTACAGATATTAATAGAGCCAGCCCATGCAGGCTTGGGAAACAGGGGAAAATATTTCATTTTTGAAAAAGAGACTCTTCAAGAAAAATTGAAGAGGCTTGTCATCATAAAGTCAAATCTGCTTTTTCTTCCTTATTTCCCCATGTTGCATGATAGTTTGTAGCATATGTTTTTTTGGCAAGTTCCACTTTGGGGAAAGTGTTGTGTAGACTTATTTTTATATTAACTTCAACAATGCTTCAGTTTGCATGCTTGAACTATATAATTCCTGGCAGGGAATTCAACACATTAAATTTTCCCATTCATCCTACCTTAAAACTCAGTAACAGAAGTGGGGTTCATATCTCCCAGATAACTGAAAAC
Organism: Megascapheus bottae; assembly: GCF_031878675.1. Taxonomy (NCBI): domain Eukaryota; kingdom Metazoa; phylum Chordata; class Mammalia; order Rodentia; family Geomyidae; genus Megascapheus; species Megascapheus bottae. The sequence goes on from NC_143531.1 coordinate 1,158,149, forward strand.
TAAAATGCTAGTGTGTGTTTAATTAAATCTTGTCAAACATGGCACAAGACATACAGGATTTTCAGTGGAAGTATTTATCAGCTGGCTTGCGTTTTATTATCTAGGGTTTTATATTATGAGCAGCATTTTTATAGTTTGAGGACAGTGTTTTGCTTGAAAGAAACTTCATAAAGTTGGAAAAAATAGTTTGCTAACACTGTTTTTCTTAAAAACTGTATACAATTGCCAAGTTGCAGACTTTACATTAGATTCTAACATCTCCTGTAATCTTTTTGGTAATTGTATCAGTTAAACACATAATGTTACTCATTTACATAATCATATTTTTGGTAGACTGGTATCATTGATTATGTTATGGCTTTAAATAATTATTTCTTGTAATAGACAGTATGTTGGTAATGCACTTAAAGAAAAATGTCTATTTCTTACATATTAAAAAAGTAATGCTTGTGTTTTATGACGCACACTTTTAAAAAGAAGACAATAGCCACTCAGGAGGTTGAGATCTGAGGATTCAGTTCAAATCCAGCTCTGGCAGGAAAGTTTGTGAAACTCTTATCTTAGATTAACCATCAAAATACTGAAAAATGAAGCTGTGGCTCAAGTGGTACAACACGAGCCTTAGGCTAATGCTCAGGCTCAGATTTCAAGCCCCAGGACTGGCACTGACACAAGAAAGAGAGAATGTGTGTATTAATTAATAAAACTATATGCACACACATACAGGTAAAAATAAAATTATATAGTACACATATGACATATAATATACATGTCCTTACATATAACATATATTAATTTTATAAGCAACAATGATTGTTGAGTAATTGCTAACATAGCCAGACAAAGTAAGTCGTATTAGATAAGTAATTTTTAATGACTTTCAGTGAAAAGTTTAAATTTTCATATATTGTAAGATATTTTATATAAGTAGGAACTGCAATTTGAAAGGATCCATATGGAGATTTTTATCAGTTTGTGTAAAGACTATTAAATGGCTACAATTGTAAGATCTGTGATAAAAAGCCATAGGTAGTTTCTGAAAGTAAGCGTGCTATTAGGTTTTTGGTTTTTTGTCTATGTTTTGCCGGTGCTGGGCCTTGAACTCTGAACTGTTCTTGAGCTTTCCTCAAGGCTAGCGCTCTAGCACTTGAGCCACAGCATTACTTCCGGCCTTTTTATATAGGTGGTACATGTGAAGGAATCGAACCCTGGTCTTCGTGCATGCTAGGCAAGCACTCTACCACTAAGCTGAGTCCCGGCTCCGCTATCAGATTTTGAATGCAGGATGTTGCATTTGCTATACAGATGCTCAAACACTGCATTGGTTAATTTGGGAGCAGAATCTTTGTAGCGAGGATGGTAGGTCAGCCACCACAATTAGGCTTTGGCACAACCTGACAGAAAAATGCCCTTCTTGAGGCAGACAACTGTGGCTCATACTTAGTTACTCGGAAGGTTGAGACGTGAGAATCACAGTTTGAAGCCAACCCAGAAAATATAGACGATGAGACTCATGATCTCCACTAAACTACTCAGAAAAGGTCAGAAGTGCAGCTGTGGCTCAAGTGGTAGAGCCCAGCCTTGAGAACAAACAGGCTTAAGGACTGTACCCAGGTGCTGAGTTCAAGCCCCAGGTCTGGGGTGGGGGGCATGGGTGGAGGAAAATCCTTCTCTCCATTTCAGCATCCAAAATACCACTTCATCAAAGCTATATCTACCCATATTTGATGTTATAAAATGTCATATGTTCTATTTAGCAATGCTGGAAAAAAAGTTTACAGACCAGTGGTTTTATGTTTTGGTTTTTTTTTGTTGTTGTTTGTGTTTTTTTTTCTTTATTTCGTGTGTGTATGTGTGTGCGTGTGTGTGTGTGTGTGTGTGTGTGTGTGTGCATTAGTACTGGGGCTTAACATATTCTGGGCTCTTGCTTTTTCTCTCAAGGCTGGCATTCTACCAGTTGAGCCACAGATCTAAACTTCTAGCCATACTTCTAGCATTTTGGTGGTTAATTGGAAATAAGAATCTCCTAAGCCTTCTTGTCTGGGTTGGCCTTGAATTTCATGCTCAGATCTCAGCCTCCGGAGTAACTAGGATTACAAGCGTGGGCCTCCAGCATCAGGCATCGGCGCCCAGCAGGAAATGTTCAGATTCTTTAGGGATCCTATGATGACTTATGATTGTTAAGTGCTACAGTCCTTGACAAAGCAGTGTTTGTTCTGGCTCTCATAGCCAATATTGGGAATAACTTCTTTAAAAAGCTATATAGACTTACTTAACATCTGGAGCCTTGGAGAGATGTTGGAATGCTTCCAAACTGATATAATATTACTCTGACCTTGGGGTAGAAGAAGAAATTGAATATAGAAAATACTCTTGGTAAATTAATATCCAAATTCTTATTGAACTTTTTCCCTTCACACCATTCTACTCCTGATGTTGAAACATGGTATTTGTTTCTAATCTCAACACACAAACATGATCCTTTCTATTCACATAATGTTAGAGAACACAAGAGGTTGTGATTGTAACTGGCACAATGCCTTAGGCAGGATTTGATTTGGGACAAGGTTTTCTCATGGTTTTGTCTTCGTGTTAGTCCAAATCATGTGTCATATGCTGCTTCAAATGGAAATTCAACACTTGGGCATGATTTCTTAAACAAAAGCTGAAGTTATCTGCTTTCAGTTATATGTTCTGGGGAATTAAAAGGGGTAATTTGATGACTCAACTAGTTAAAGTAATTACATGAAAGACACTAGTGGTACAAATAAATGAATCCATAAATCAGTGTCTTACCGATCAACACACATGACAGGTCTGTTAAATTTATTTTGGAAGTGAGGGCATTGAAATTTTAGAATTGCACCCAGGAAAGGACACCATTTCTCATTAGATACCATTTCTCATTTTGTAGGTTATTTTTTTTAAAAAAACTACATATATTATGGCATCATAATGTGTGCATCCATGATCATCTTATGTAATTGTTCCAACTTTCCTAGGTACATGCCTTAATTGCTACATTTGAAAACTGTAAAGATTAAAAGCAGCAAGGCAGGGAGGTGCCCTCAAGAGCCTTTGGGCAAAGGCTCCATGTCTTTGGTCCTTCATCTTGGCCTCGCTAAAGGCAGCCATCATTAAATGATTAGTACTAGATCAAGAGGCAAGGATTATTTTCTGTTTTGTTTTTACTGGTTCCGGTCACTAAGGATTGAAGGTTAGTGTTTTATGCCTGCTCAGCTTGCTCACTCTGCTTAAGATTCCAGTCTAACTCTTTGGGGGTTATTTTGGAGTCTTTTATTTTATTTTTTACCCTCAGCTAACTTTGAACCTCAACCATAGAGATCTCAGCAGTCTGAATAGATAGAATGATAGGCAAGAGCAAGACCTTCCTTAGCATATCCATGGTTCTGGCTTTCATTGATGTTATAGGCAGAAGGAAAGACAAAGAAGGAGAGAGGGACAAGCGGAGAGAGAAGGGGAAGGGAGGGAAGATAAAAAAAGGAAGGGAGAAATTAGGAAAAGGAAAGAAGGGTGCATATGACAGTTATTAATTTTATAAGCAAAAAGTTTCCTCTTAAGATGATATACAATAGAAATATAGATAACATTTATGACCCATTTTAAAGCACTGAGTGAATGTATCAAATGTTGATAAATCTGACTTCTAAGAAATGTTTTCAAAGTGAGTAAATCTGGTCTTTCTAAATGGCTGACTTCAAAAGTGCATTGTCAAATGAAATGTATTTCATGGATAATATTCAACATGTCAAAAACCACTTTGTCTTGAAAGAGTGTTCTACTAAATTGAATTATTTTTTTGTTGTTATTGTTGCTTGTGGGGCTTGAATTCTGGGCCTGTGAGTTGTCGCTAAGCCTCTTTGTGCTCAAGGCTAGTGCTCTACCACTCAAGCCATAGTGCCACATCCCCCTGTTGAGTGCTTAATTGGAAAATAAGAGTCTCATGGCGATGTTTCTGCCTCAGCTGGCTTCAAATCAATATCCTCAGGTCTCAGCTTCCTGAATAGCTGGGATTACAGATCTAGGTCACTGGTGTCAGTGAAATTTTACACATGTATGCGTGACCTTCAAGCAGCTTAGAAACAGATGATGGTGATGGCTTATCTGATCCTCTGGTAAATTTATAAATGAAAGTTTTACTGAGATAGTTATTCAGGTGCTGGTTTGTTAGTGGTGAAAGGTGACAAACAAAAATGAAAAGAGATAATAGACTAATTGCAAAACACAGTTCAGACAATGAGAAATTAATAGAAAGCAGGCATGAACACACCTGGAATTTAAAATTGCTGTGTGACAAAACTATTTTGTAAAAGTGCAGCTGGGATTGGGGAAAACTTACAGGGGAAAGCTATACATATTTCTACATTATATCATATCATGTTGCATTTCTTACATGATTATTATATTATTAATGTTGGCTCCTAGCAACACAAAAGGTTGGAAAATGATTAGAAAGTAAGTTTGGGCAGAGTAGTCCAAAAGATTCCATTGTCAATTAAAGACCAACAAACCAGGCTAGAGGTCAATCTTTAATGCTACTGTCCAAGCCAGGAGCAGGAGACTGAACCACGCCTCAGAATTTCAAATAAATAAATAATAATAATTATTAATATTATTACTATTGTTATTATCACTACAAGGAATCACATAATAACATGCTCCTACTGTGACCCTCATCATTATTAAGGATACAACAAACTATCTTAGTTAATGTTTATATCCTGCATTGGCTATATCTTTTAATCTCTTTTTATATCATTCTGAATAGCTTCCTGTTTTTGCCTTTTTCTTGTTCTTGTACTGGGACTTAAATTCTGCTCCACTTCTGTATTTTTTTTTTGAGATAAGTCTCTTGGACTTTCTTACCCAGTCTCTCTTTGAATTACAATCCTCAGATAGCGGCCCTTTGAGCAGCTAGGACTATAAACAGCCCAACTTTAAAAAAAAAGTTTAAAAGTAAGTACAGCAATTTTTATTGAAGAATTTTCTCATCATTAATTTTTCTTTTTTAGTTTCAGTGTCTGCATATATCCCTTTAAAACGGAGGGATAATAGACATTATTGAACCATCAGTGAATTCCATGAATGTGAAAGCACATCAAATCCTTTGAAGAATGGTCCACACCACAGGCTTCTCTTCCTGCCACTACCTTTCACTGAGGGGCTACCTCCCGCTGTCACCTGGAGGCCAGTCACATTTTTTAGAATAAGGATTACCTTGTTTTAAACTGGCATACCATTTAGAGACAATTCATTTAGGAAAGTTGCAACCCTAGAGTTACCAAAAGTCATTAATTTTCTTAATAAAATGTACATATATTAAAAGGTAATAACCTGTCACATAGTAAATTAGACATTAAAGGATAATAGTTTATTAACCCAGCTTTCACCCTCAGATTGCTTACAATCTAGGTTGAGGAGACTAAATAAATAAATGAGTGCAACGTGACTCCCAATCCAGAACCTTCACACTAAAGAGTATGTAATCTACCTTCGTTTTTAGTAAACTTGTTTTTATTAAAATAAGTGAGGAAATAAATAAATATGATCGACTGAGGGAATGAATAAATGATAATATACAATGTCCACAGATATTATCTTCAATGACAACAAATTAAAAGTTGGGACAGGAGTGTGACCTAGTGGTAGAGTGCTTGCCTAGCATGCATGAAGCCCTGTGTTCAATTCCTTGGTACCACATACACAGAAAAAGCCAGAAGTGGGGCTGTGGCCCAAGTGGTAATATCACTCACCCTGAGAAAGCTCAAGGACAGCACCCAATCCCTGAGTTCAATCCACACGACTGTCAAAAATTAAAAATATATAAAGCTATGTTTTTAGGGATCTGTTTTATTTTAAATCAAGAAAGCAAAAGAAGAACATATCAGAATAATCCCTGAATACATGTCTTAATTATATGAGATTGATTCGAATTTATAAATAAAAAATACATTGATGCCAGGCACTGGCCTGTAACCCTACCTACTTAGGAGACTGACTTGTGAGGACTGCAGTTTGAAGCCTGCCTGGCAGGAAGATCAAGTGAAACCCTTATCTCCAATTAACCATCAGAAAACAGGAGCTGGAGCATTGGTTCAATTGAAGAGTGCTAGCTTTTAACAACAACAACAACAACAACAACAACACACACACACACACACACACACACACACACACACACACACACACACACAAGCTGAGGCACAGAACCTAATCCCTGAGTTCAAGCCCCAGGGCAAGCATACCCAAAATAACACATTAACAAAATTACAATTCGTCTACAGTATTATCCATGGTCTCTGAATCCAGAGATTTGTCCTGGGAAGTCCCCGGGAAGCCAGTGAGGGAATGCTCACATTCTTAATCAAGTCTCCGGGAGCCTTCTGGGCTTCTCTGAAGACAGACTCTCGCCTTCTGTCGCTTCTACCTAAAGCAAACCCTCCATCTGACATGGGTGGAGTTCTCTAGACTGCAACTGAACAGACATTTGCTGCTGGGAAGCCAGTGGGCATTGTCAGAGGGGCAGCATCTCCGGTACCTGGGTGTTTTGAAAGCATTCTGGCATGACTGCTGGGCATGTCTGCCTCCAGCTATCCATCGCTGCCCACCCGATAAATAACCCAGGGCTGGGCTGCGGACTTGTGTAGAGACAGCAACTGGGAGCCTGGGTCAAACAAAGGGCCCTGATTTCGAAAATCTAGAAGGGGTCAGGAGATTCTCAATAGGGCTGTGGAGCACACCTCGTGTGAGGGGATGGGAAATGGGGACTCAGGCAATCTCAACAGGACAGGTATGTCTGAGAGAGGCGAGGAGTGAATGGAGAACTGCAGAAGAGGCCTTGAGGGTCAACTGAAGAAAAACAAACTCTAAGTGGATAGACAGAGTAATAGAAATGTTAGGTAGGAAAAACAAGCTAGGATTGCTACAAGGTCAGGCAATCTAAAATTTAAGTAAAATCAATACTTTATATTTTGATTGTGTTTTAAATTACTGATTAGTTTGTTTACAGATTTTCACAATGAGTAAAATTTTGTGAATATGCCACGTTTTCTTTATCCAGTCTTCTGCTGCTGGCACTGGGGTTGATTTCATAGCTTGGCAATGCAAATCACACTGAAATAGACATAGATATTTAGGTAAGCTGACTTTGATTCTGTGAAGTATAGAACCACAAGTGGAACGTCTGGATCATATTAAATTTCAATTTTTACTTTTTGTAAACGAAATTGCTTCCCGTAATATTTAAACTAATTTACATTCCCATCTTTCTTTTTAGTTTTATAGGTGTTTAAAATATTACTGAGGTGAATCATACTTAGTAAATGATCTCGACCACATTCTTTTGAAGATAGTGCTGTGAGAACATTAACAAACGTTTTGCCATTGAGTTCCATCCTCAATACAGTGTGAGGAACATTACAAAAGTGTAGAAGTCTTGAAAAAATCAAATTAGAATTGTGGAAGAAACTAAGTAAAAGTAAAAATATTAAATGTATGACTGATCATCAGAGCTTGAAGTCAAGGTAGATGAATTAGAACATTTTTTAAAAATTAAAAAATGAAATACAAATAAGATATCTAAGATATCATTAAGAAATTTATGATACATTCTCTTGGAAGAGGAAGAAAAGAAGATGTACAAGCTGGGTGCTGGTGGCCTCATGCTTGTAATCCTAGCTACTCAGGAGACTGAAATCTGAGATCTGCAGATCAAATCCTGCCCTGTCAAGAAAGTCTGTGAGACTTTCTATCTCTAATTAACCACCAGACAATTGGAAATAGCTGTCGCTTAAAGTGATAGACTAAAGTACTAGCCTAGAGCAAAAGAGCCCAGACCCTGAGTTCGAAACCCATGGCTGACAAAACAATAAAAGAATAGGTACAAGTTCAAAGCATAGAAAACTATAAAAACCATACTTTCAATAAATAAATAGCAGAAAATTGCCCAAACCATATTAAAGTGATTTTCATGAGGGTATAGCAGGCTATTATAAAAATAATGTTTCTAGCTCATATTAGGATCAAAATATTAAATGTTACAGAAGTAATAATGTTAAAAGATAAGAGATAAGTACAAAGTCACATACAAAATAAAATTCATTACAATAACAGCAGATGGATCTTCAGAAATTCTAAAAAGTCAAGGATGCCCAGAAAAATATATTTAAAGCCATGAGAGAAAATATATGCAAACTTAGGTTTTATGTTCTGCAAAATTGTCCTTCATAACTGAATACAAAATAAATAATTTCATAATGAGAAAAAATGTTTTAAAAAATCATAAGCATTAAGCCAGCACTTCAAAGGACAGAGACGCCCTACACAGAGAAGAGGCTATGACAGCCAGGGGGATATAGGAAAGAATGAATGTAACTGGAAGAAAAGACAATTAGGAGAGGATAGAACACTAAGAAAAAATAAAATAATAGTACTTTGACAATATCTTTCTATAATAACTGTGAATGTTATTAGTCTTATTTTTTCCAAAGAACATACACAGACTGCCAAATTGAATTAAAAAGCAACAGTCTACAGTTTATTACATATAAGAAATAAAATCTCACAAACAAACAAAACACAGATTAGACATGAAAAAATATTAAGATAGTCTAAGAATTTGAAAACAGAAGCTAGAAGGAATAGCTGCATTCATGTCTGAAGAAAGCAGATTTCAGTCCAAAACTTGTCAGAAGAGACAAAGACTATCACTTTATAGGGATAAATAGAATAAGGGAAAAAGAGGCTATAATTCTTGTGAACATACTCATTACATAATGGCACAAATACTGGTTTAACGAAATGAACACTAGTTAACAGTTAAGCTCAGATAAGGTCTTGGGGCCATGATTGAAGGAAGAGCACGTGGCTAGTCAGTGCCAGGCCCTGAGTTCAAACTCCAGTACTCTAAAACAAATAAGATGAAAAGAGCTCAGATATATCTCCAACAAAATAGCAGTGACTAACTTCAATAACAAACTTTCTCCAGTAAGTATATCATCCCTCATTCGTCATAATCAGTAGAAACCTTGGGCTCTACTAGCAGAGATTTGCAATAGAGCAAAATCTTGATACATAAGGACATATAATGTGAAGCTAATTGAAAGGACCTCCAGGATATTGAAACAAAAGCCATATAATGAATGATTGTTGTCCTTAATGTACTATGTTGTCTCTCATCTCCTTTGCTGTCCCTTGGTTATCTCATATTGGTATAGTATCTCACTTTGTTATCTGATATATTGAATTTATTTGTATTTGGATATTTGAAATTTGATAGGGAAGGGGGGAAAACCAAGACGGGTGGGGGGTGTGGGGGGGGGAGGGAAACGGGTACCAAGACATGTGAAAGGGTATCAATGTATGTGAATTAATGCACCTTCTATCTGGCAAATATCATGTAACCCTTTTACTAATTAAAATAAAAAAAAAGAAAAGAAAAAAAAAGTATATCATCCATACACCAGGTCAACAAAGAAACCTTAATTAAATAACAGAAAGCAAACTTAACAGACATCTACACAAGAGACAACAGAAATTGTTTACACACAACGTTGCACCCAAATCTCAGAATAGACATCTCGGAGGCTCATTGAACTTTCTCCAAAATAGGTCATCTATGAGAAATAGGGCAGGTTGAAATGTATCCCAGAAAACTGAAATAACTTCTTGGGTTTTCCAGATCACAATGGAGAAAAAAAAACTGAAGTTAATAAGAAAGAAATCCTGGGGAAAAAAAGACACAAGTACACTTTTGAATGATTAGTGGGTCAATGAATAAATATGAAAAAGAATACAATGTCCTAGAAATATGAAAATGATGAACAAAAATAGTGTAGTGATTAGTGATATAAGTAACACAGTCTTTATTTCTAGGATGAAGAATCAAGTTCAGTGAGCTAAAGTGAGTTTCAGAAATTTCAAGATATTACATGGTGCAAATGTATTTAAAAGAAAAAAATTGGGCCGGGAGTTTGGTCCAGTGGTTGAGTGCTTGCCTAGCATGCACAAAGACCCGGGTTTGATTCCTCGGTACCACATACATAGAAAAAAGCCAGAAGTGGTGCTGAGGCTTAAGTGGTAGAGCTCTAGCCTTGAGAAAGTCCAAGGACAGGGCTCAGACCCTAAGCTCAAGCCCAGGACTGGCAAAAAGAAAAACAAACAAACAAACAAAATCTTCTGAAGCCAAGAATTTTTCTGTAATCTTTTAGTTGCATAAGATGCCAAACACATCAGTGAAATTTATCGAGTATTTAAACAATAATTTTGGTGTCATTTTCTGGTTGTTGTTTTTCACTGGTGTATTGGTTTTTGAACTTTATTCCTGTAGAAGGAATGGATCTTAATGTCCAGTCCCACCCTTTATAGCCACATTATTATGTCCATGTCCTGAAGGTAGCATTTAAATTCTCCACATCTTCCTTTTATCACCTACACAAGGAAAACCATAATATACTTATAAAAATATTTATAAAATTATCTGGAACGTACATATTCTAGAAGCAAATTTGCTGTAAAAATGCCTATTTTTATCTAATTTAGAGCACCATGGAGAAAAAAATGTGTTAGTGATTGTAAATACATCCCATCCTATATAACAGAAAATCCATTATAGATTTAAGATATGGCTATAGGAGTTATTTGCTTTTCTCTGCCAGTGAAAACTCATGTAATTGGTCAAATATAATCAATATCATTCTTATAAAAATACATACATTTTGCAAATTTTTAAATTTTTAAGTCAAGCTGAGTAACACAAAAATTATTTTCTGGTTTTGGAAGATAAAAATTTCAAATACACTATATATAATATTAAATTTTTATGATACAAAAATAGGACTGAAAACATCAAAAGTAGAGGGATTCATCTCTCTCACCAAATCCTTTTCTCCCCCTCATAAAGAAATTTAGGGTTTTTATTGCTTACCCTTATTTAAGATTTTATTTCTCCATGTATGTGTTGTGTATGCGCAATTTCTCTACTCACACATCATTTCAGTCACCTTGTGGATTGTGGGAAGCAGCCACATGGAAGCATGGAAAATATTTTCTTTAACAAGAAACATAGGATGATAAAGATATATTACACTCCTAAACTGTTTTGTTAAATGGGCATTCCTTTGCATGGCTACATGAGACCATGTGTGTGTGTGTGCGCGCGCACGTGTGTGTGTGTGTGTGTGTGTGTGTGTGTGTGTGTGTGTGTGTGTGCTTCTGTATAAGATTGTATGGGGTTTTTTTGGCCAGTCTTGGGGCTTGAATTTAGGGCCTGGGCACTATCCTCAAGTTTTCTCAAGTTTAGCAATCTACTACTTGAGCCACAGCACTGCTTCTGGCTTTTGTGTATGTGGTTCTGAGGAATCAAATCCAGGGCTTCGTGAATGCTAGGCAAACAACCTATCACTAAGCTACACTCCAGACCCTATAAGATTATACATATATATGTATATATATGGCTATGTGTGTATATATTTATCATACAATGTTTAATGGAAGATTCCCACTGTTTATGGTGCCTCACATAACCAGAATGCAAGCAGAGCAAGCAGAACAAATATGTTTACATATTCCCAAGCCAATTATTTGAATTCACAATCCTCTGTCTGAAAGGTAAGAACACTTCCTGCTTAGACAGCACACACACACACACACACACACACACACACAATCTGTGCTTATTTTTAGAATTTATGAGTGAACAGATATAGTCTAATCAATCTGAAAGCCAAAGCATGGACTGAGAGAAAGAAGGAGCTGGAGGAGTTAGGGTAGGGGAATTAAGCAGGAGACAGCCTAATTCAGAATTTCCTATACCTGGGTGTTTGGTGTCTATGGCCACCAACATTGATTCTCCCTCTACGCAGTCTGCCTTTAGCATGTCTGGTGTGCATTTGAGCTGTCCTGTGAGGTCTGGTAAAGAGATTTATCTGCTAAATGCCATAGAGACTGCCAGATTCAACATATGACACTTTAAGTACATAACAGTCTATGCTGCCAGAAGTAAGTTATTTCATTTCTTTTCCTGTTAGTCTTTTCTTTTGAGGATGTTTCAAGAATATGAATTACCTGCATTGAAAATTTGTTCTCTCCACAGAGAATTTTATTGCTTCTCTCCCATTAGTGACTATATATGTATATATATGTATATATATATATATCCCCTAATGCTGAATTTTTAAATAATACATAGCTACTGTAGAGTTGTGGGTTTGAAAAAATTAATTTGCTCAATAAATCAACTGCCTATTATTTCCAATATTTCTTGGCACTTTTTCCTTAATAATAATGACTGTAACATAACACATTGCTTTTTGAAGAGGAATGAGAAAAGTGAGATTAATATGCAATACATATACTATGTGCCAGATGATATACTTCTGATGTAATATATTCTTTTCAATTTATTTTCTCTACAGAAGTACAGAATTTAAATAAAGCAACATTATGAAAGTTTAAGCTTTTTTATTATTTCTGTAATCTTTAAGTAGTTGTACAAAAGAGTTGCCATTTAACAAAGCAGCTAACGAACTTTGGGTGACAGCACTGGAGCTTGAACTCAGGGCCCAGATACTGTTTCTGAGCTTTTTTATCCCCCAATGTTAGTATTCTATCATTGAAGCTACAGCTTCATTTTCAACTTTTTTGTTAATTAACTGGAGATAAGAGTCTCACAGACTTCCTGCTCAGGCTGTCTTTGAACCTCAGTCCTCAGATTTCAGCCTCCTGAGTACCATGATTACTGGTACTTGGTTAAGTTTAGGTACTTTTGATGAAAGATCTGTATGTTGTCAAAATTCACGAGCCCACTTTTTGCCTTATTTATAACAACTTTTTACTTTTAGAAGGTGTTAATTTCACAGAGATTTTGTAAACTAAATTTGAGCCACATGCAAATTTTCTTACTAACATGCTGCATTTAAATGGTGACTTTACCAAAAGCAGTCAGTCAATGTTCCAATAGTACAAATAAACTCTGTATTTTGTTCAAATCTCTTTATTTTTACCTACCACTTCTGGTGTGTTTTGTGTGCCACGTGTGTGTGTGTGTGTGTGTGTGTGTGTGTGTGTGTGTGTGTGTGATTGTACATGCACACTTGTGCATTTGCTGATAATGGGCTTTGAAGTCAGGCCTCCCACTTGAGGTTGGTATTCTACCACCAGAGCCACAGCTCTGCTGCTGGCTTTTTGGTGTTCATTTGGGGAATAAGAGTCTCATGGACTTCTCTAGCCTGGTTGGCTTTGAACTACAACCCTCAGGTTTCAGTCTTCTGAGAATGAGCCACATGGCGTGGTTTACCTGTTTTTATGTATTATGATCTAGTTTTTCTGTGTTGAATTTTATACAGGCATCACACTACATTTAGCTATTTGTGTTGAGGCTATTGTAGACAAAGGCAGTTGCTATGACCTTCTTGTTTGTTAATGACCTTGGAGGTATTGAGCAATTGAGAGGTCTTTTATTGTAGTATTCAACTGGAGTCCATTGATTATTTTACTTATTCGGAGTTGGCGGTTGGAGAAGATTAGCAGACTCTTTTGTCTTAGTAGGGCAAAATTACCTGCTGTGAACATGTCTTGCTATTGTTGAGGTCAAACTTATCAGCAGATCAGAGCAAGTTTGCAAAACTTTATCACTGCATTGGGGCCCCTCCAGCCATGTAAGCACGGGGAGGGGTTCTCTTCACTCCGCTGGTGCTAGAGCTGGATGCTGGGCTGAGTCTGGGGCTGGGGCTAAGGTTGGGGCTGGAAATGGTGTTGGTTATGGAGCTGGGACTTCCATTGGGCGAAAGCTGGAAACCAACTCCCTTGCAAAGTTCTCAGGCCAGGACTTACTTTGTTTATACTGATGCCTTCTTTTCATTCTTGCCTTCTTTCCTTTCTCTCTGCTTCTGTAACTCTCTCTCTGTCTTGCTGTCCTTTATGTTTCTCTCCAACACATACACACACACACACACACACACACACACACACACACACACACACACAGGCACACACAAGAATACACAATTCCTCTCCTCCAGTGTGCCAGGTGACCTGGGTAATCTTATCCACATATGTCTTATTAGGGTCTTGTAATCTCTTATAGGTTTGTGAAAAAAATCCATTGAGGTAAAGAAATGATTCCCATTTTCTTTCTCAGCCTATGTTTCATGGACTGAAGTAAAATCAATTAGGTCAGAAACAAAAGCCGAAACAGACCTCTTGAAATAGCATGGACCTGGGGTCTTCTGGGGAGGCCACTGGACTTGGGGTCTGCGTCCTCTTGGCATTATCAGATAGCATGAGTCTCACTCTCCTAGACACACAGATGTTCTGTGTTTTGCAGAATGATGTGATGTGATCTCAGTCTATGCCACTAAGGTGGTCTTATGGGAACAGGTGACTTTCTTGCTGCAGGAAAAGGTGCAAATCTTTGAAGACATGCTTTGAAGTGTAATGGCATTTCCTGAGCATATGACTTGTCATGAGATGAAGAAAAAGTTTCCTATCAACAACTGAGTAGAAGGACAGAAATAGTGAAATGATTTCACTTCAACTTTAATCCACTGACCCTTCAAGAGATGGCTGTGATGGTAAATATTATACCTTTTGTTTTCTTTCCCCCAATATGTGTTTTTAATCTAATAATTGCCTGATATGCACAAAAGATAGAGATTGAAAGTGAGTTTAGATCTGAGGTTGTTTGAGTAGATGGGGTGTTCACTTTTTTTTTTTTAGATTTTTTTTCTATTTTTTTATTGTAATTAGTAAAAGGGTTACATGATGTTTGCCAGATAGAAGGTGCATTAATTCACATACATTGATACCCTTTCACATGTCTTGGTACCCATATGCCTCCCCCCCCACACCCCCCACCCATTTTGGTGTTCCCCCCTTCCCTATCAAATTTCAAATATCCAAATACAAATAAATTCAATATATCAGATAACAATACCAATATGAGATAACCAAGGGACAGCAAAGGAGATGAGAGACAACATAGTACATTAAGGACAACAATCATTCATTATATGGCTTTTGTTTCAATATCCTGGAGGTCCTTTCAATTAGCTTCACATTATATGGCCTTACGTATCCAGATTTTGCTCTATTGCAGCTCTCTGCTAGTAGAGCCCAAGGTTTCTACTGATTATGACAATGAGGGAAAACATTGAGCCTAAGTTCCTTTGAGTCTGGCTTACTTCACTTAATATGATTTTTTCTAAGTCTTTCCATTTCCTAACAAATGGGGCGATGTCATTCTTTCTGACAGCAGCATAGAATTCCATTGTGTACAAATACCACAACTTGTTGATCCACTCATCAACTGAGGGACATCTAGGTTGGTTCCATATCTTTGCTATGGTGAATAGTGCTGCAATGAACATTGTTGTGCTAATGGGTATAGTATGTCCTTGTTTCTGGGTGGTTGGGTAAATGCCAAGTAGTGGAATTGCTGGGTCATAGGGGAGTTCTATGTTTAGCCTCTTGAGGCACTGCCACACTGCTTTCCATAGTGGTTGAACGAGTTTGCACTCCCACCAACAGTGTAATAGTGATCCCTCCTGGCCACATCCCCTCCAGCATCTGTTGTCATTTGTTTTCCTGATCCTGGCCATTCTAACTGGAGTGAGGTGGAATCTTAGAGTTGTTTTGATTTGCATTTCTTTTATGACCAGAGATGTTGAGCATTTCTTCATGTGTCTATAGGCCATTTTTGTTTCTTCTTCAGAGAAGACTCTCTTTAAGTCTTTGGCCCATTTTTTAATGGGATGGTTGTTACTTTGGAGGTTAGTTTTGGAGTGATTCAATTTTTTGAGTTGTTGATATATTTTAGATATGAGGCCTTTGTCCGTTGTTTGGTTAGTGAAGATCTTCTCCCACTCTGTAGGCTTCCTGATTGGTTTACTAGCTATGTCCTTTGCCATACAAAAGCTCTGCAGTTTAATGCAGTCCCACTTATCCAGCCTTTCTCTGATTTGTTGTGATTCTTGGTCCTTATTAAGAAAGTTTCGACCTGTGCCAAGGAGGCCTAGTGTATCTCCTATTCCTTCCTGTAAAGTTTTCAGTGTGTCAGCTTTTACCTCCAGGTCTTTGATCCATTTGGAGTTAATTCTAGTGCAAGGTGACAAAGAAGGATCCAGCTTTAGTTTTCTGCAGGTGCTTAACCAGTTCTGCCAGCACAACTTGTTGAAGAGGCTGTCTTTCTTCCATTCTATTTTTTTGGCTCCCTTGTCAAAGATTAGGTGGCCATAGGTCTGTGGTTTAATATCTGGGTCCTCAGTTCTATTCCATTGGTCTTCAGGCCTGTTCCTGTGCCAGTATCAAGCTGTTTTGATAATTATAGCTCTGTAATAGAGTCTAAAGTTTGGAATTGAAATTCCTCCAGCGCTGTTCTTTCTGCTAAGAAGTGTTTTTGCTATACGGGGTCTTTTATTATTCCATATGAAATTTTGGATTGCCTCTTCTCTTTCTTTAAAGAATGACATTGGGATGTTGATGGGTATTGCATTGAATTTGTAGATAGCTCTTGGCAAGATTGTCATTTTCACAATGTTGATTCTTCCAATCCAGGAGCATGGGAGGTTGGTGTTCACTTTAAAAAGAAAGTAATTGGGGCTGGTGCTAGTGGCTCATAGCTTATAATTCTAACAACTCAGGAGGCTGAGATCTGAAGATCAAAGTTCAAAGACAGATCAGGCATTAAAAAAAGATACCATGAAACTCTTATGTCAACTTAACCACCAAAAAGCTGGTTTAAGTGGAAGAGCACCAACTGTGAGCTTTGAATTACAATCCTCAGACCTCAGCCTCCTCAGTAGCTAGGATTATAGGCATGAGCGCATAGCATCTGGCTCAAATGTGTGTTATTTATGTGTGTGCTTCACATGGGTTGACTGCTGCTTTTGCATTGGGAATAGATACATCCATTCTGCTATAAGGTAGAGATTGTCACATTCATGGTTAACCTGGGTGTACATTTGAGATCTAAAACCAGGTAGATAATAATTGTAAGAAATTAAATAGAGAAGTTGATTTTTCATAGAGTACATCCGATAAAATTAGAAGAGGCTGAAAGCTTAATTAAAAACAAAACTGAATACTACAACAACAAGAATTGGCATAGGTGGGTTTAGGACTTGAACATTTGAGAGAACAACAGTCCTTAGAATGTTTTTATGATGATAGATTTCAACTCATGGTCTTGTGCTTCGTAGAGAGTCACTCTCCCATCATGCCATACATTCAGGCCTGGGTGTATGTGAAATAG
Source organism: Megascapheus bottae (assembly GCF_031878675.1). Lineage (NCBI taxonomy): Eukaryota > Metazoa > Chordata > Mammalia > Rodentia > Geomyidae > Megascapheus > Megascapheus bottae. The sequence continues at coordinate 1,175,418 of NC_143531.1, forward strand.
GCTCTTACTCCCTACACAGTCATATGCCAAGACTGCAATCTGCTGCCAGTTTGGGCTTCCCTTGACTGCTTGGATCACAGGCATGAACTATCATGTCTGGAGTTGGTCTGTTGAGTTAGGGTCTTGAATACTTTTCTAGCCATATATTTCTGGTTCTTTGACATACCCAATTTCAGTAGCTAGGATTACAAGTGTGAGCAATCAATTTTAAGCTCCTTGATTTTAGTGATATCACAATAATTCCAGCTGGAAATTTGGCTTAGTGATAGAGTCCTAGCCTAGCATGCACAAAGATCAAGGTTCAATTCCTCTATATCACATATATAGGAAAAAACTGGAAGTGATATTGTGGCTCAAGTGGTAGAGATCTAGCCTTGAGAAAGTCCAAGGACAGTGCTCAGGCCCTGAGTTCAAGCCCCAGGACTGGCAAAATAAATTAAAAAATAATTCCATCCTTGTATTCCAGAATTAGTAAAATTTGGTGATTTAAAACCTGAGACTAGAGATTCATTGCTAATTGTAGTAACAGCTGCATCCAGAAACAGCTCCTACTGTGACTAAATGACATTATGACTCATAAAATTAGATGATGATGCAGGTAAAATATTTCATTATGGTTTTGTACTATCAGTAGGAAGATATTTATGATATCATAGTGAAGTATTAGTTTTCTACTCAAGATTGGCAAGCAAAATTGAGAGGAAAATTAGACCTTGCTGTACAAATGCAGGTGTGTGTTTTTATGATGATTGCTATAGTCTGTGTTTACCCATCAGGTATCAGTGCAGATGTTTGGGGTAGGAAGGTGAATGAAATTATGGGGAAAAAAATCTGTGGCATTGTGGATGAAACCTGATTGAAGTAAATTAAAGATTCTAAAATTTAACCTGAAGACAGATGCTTTATTGTGATGTAGACAGATGCCTGCAGTGTGAGGTTCCCACATTAGCTGGGATACTTGGTAATCAAGTATTAAATTCTATATCAGACTTAAGGATAAATAGAAGACAAGTAACATATTCAGCACAAGCGTTTTAATACAGCCACGGGAAATAATATTGGTTTCAACATAAACTTGAATTCTTTGGAGTCTAAGTGGTATCTTTGGCCTCTTTTTAATGTTTTTCTTTTCCTTTACAAATAAACGCAAGATCATTATTTTAATATCAAAAAGGTGGAATTTCATTCAAATCCTCTGTCCCTTACAATATTGTTTCTTAAAGCTAAGCACACAAATCGCTGAAGATTTACCTATAAATCTTTTATGCATCAGAAAATACTAACATGTTATATGAGGTCTTGTCTCTAATGTTTTTTTAAAATAACAAGAAGTTGCACAAAGCCTTGAGGAGCCGCAGAAGACAATGGTGACATTAGAGCACTGGTTTCATTTTGTTTTCTCCTGGAAACTGAGGCATGGGCCTTGGGAGACCCTGCCCCAAGGCCCAGGTTCTTGCTGCCTCCCGATGGTTACAGGTTTGTACTCCAGGAGACTGGGAGGTGGAGGCTCCACCTCCAGAGGCCAGTCTCCCCAAGACCCCACCTCCCACTTACCAATGCCTGCTCTCACAAGGAGACTCTGGGGCTCGAACCCAAGGCCTCACAGGTCTGAAAACAAGACTCAAACCTGTGGGCCTGATGTCCCCGAACACGGCCACCTGAACATTTCCAGGTGCTGAACCATGGCTTATTTTATTTTTCCTTTCTTCTCTTTTCCTGATTCAAGCAGTCATTTTAGAAGTTAGCTGAAAAGTTCTATGATCTTTTTTTTTTCTTTTTAAAAATTATCTTTAGCAGTGGGGGAAGTTGGTGGCCTCCGTGCCACATAGGGGGTATAGACCACAGAGCAGCTGCCCAAGAAGGACATTATCAAGTTTCTGTAGGATAACGGTTCAGATTTGTTTCTGACACAGCATAAATTATTCGGACACATTAAAAATGTAGCCAAGACCATTTGGACCATTTGGTTACAGCCTATAACCATCTTTTTGAAAGTAAGCGTGAAGTATATGTGAAGTGTCAGAGCAAGTGAAAAAAGTGAAGCTTAATGAAGATAAACACAAGGAAACCAAGTCTGAAGAGACTCTGGACGAGGGTGCACAAAAATATACAAAATCTATTCTAAAAAAGGGAGATAAAGCAAACTTTCCCAAAAAGGTACACAGGAACACTACAGGACAGAACTGTTTTTGATACTAATATTCAAACAAGTTCAAAGAACATGAAGAAAAGCACCAAGTCTGAAGGTAGGAGTCGGTAGATATCAGAGAGTGGGGCTGCAGCCCTTTTGACTATGAGTAAAGGAGGTAAGGTTTCACTGGAGATTGAAGCAGAATGGACTTATTGGAAAAAAGGACAGTCAGATGCCAAAATTCCACCAAATACAAAACTGATTTTTTGAAGTGGAATTAGTGGACATAGTTGAAAACAGTGCTTCAGATCTGAAGAAATCAGTAATGATAGACTTGGCCTTGAAATTTAAGTTGGAATAGTCAACTGGAAAACCCAAGGAGTTAAGATGTGTTTATACTTGATACCAATTTTTGAGAAATGCAATCCCATGTATCTAAACTATTTTGGTACAGCTGTGTAAAATATTGGTTGAGGAGTGCTTTTTCCTTTTACTTCATGTTGTAATCTAAAAGGCTCAATAAAAACTTACCAACTGTCTTAAAAAATTATCTTTAACAAACCCTCAGCCTAATTGTAACTATGTTCTAAAATCTAAGGGCCAGTGATTGCATATAGAGATTCCCTTCTTGAATACTTGTTTGTTAAACACGTCATTTGAAATAGGATGTAAAAATCAATGCCAATACATGCTTTAATAAAAGAAATTATCTTTAAGTAACTGAACAGAGGAGTTGCCATTGAACAAAGCAGTTTATGAAGACAGCACGGAGAGGTGACCGTCTCACAGCCCTCCTCACCCCTGCCCACTCTGTGTATGGGGAATGGGTACATTAGAATCCTCACTACACTCCCCTTCTCCCCATCCCTCCTCCACCCTTTCTTCTCCTCCTCACCCCACCCCTTTTCTGGCCTGCTTTTAACATTTTATGTTGCTCAACTCTGATTTTTCTTTGGTGGGTTGGGATTTCCAAAGAATTACACTACTTGAGACTAATAGTGTTTTATAATATGTAGTTTATATAATATTATGTAATATATTTTATTCTATCATATAATATGTAATAATATAATATATATTATACTATGTGTATATTATGTATTATTTATAATTCCATAACAAGTTATATTTAATAAGCATTATATAATATTGCAATATTGCTGATATATTATTATATATGATTGCAACATTATTAATATAATATATTAATGTTAATAGGATATATAATTAATATATAGAACATATTATGTAAAGTATATAGAGTATTATTATTATATTATTCTATACTATATTATGTACAAAATATATACAATATTATATATAATATATAAACACAATAACGTATAGCTATTATAAATATATGACATATGTAGTGCTATATATTCACTCATATGTATATATTGTTAAATAACTATATTGTAAGTTACATATTAAATAAAATTATCATTAAAATATGTGATCCTATAATTCTATATAATAACATTATATGGTAATATAATTACATATTAGAATTCTATTTTATAATATATTGGGTAATTTTGTATGTTATATATTATATTATATTTCAGATGTATTATGATATATTACTACATATAATATTATATGTTATATAGTATACATGATACATTATATTTCCATATATATGCTGACATATATTTAATACTTGAATATTACATCATTAAAATTATATACAACTATATATGACATAAAATTATTTCTTATAGTAAGAAAAATGAAACAAAAATATACATTTCTTTCCTAAACGTGCTCAAAATGTATGCTTATGCACAGTTAAGAGCACCCAGAAGATAACAGAGCTCTATTTCTAAGCAGTTGTGCAAGCTGACATGGAATAACTTCTCACACGATCAGTGAAGATGGCGTGTGTTCTAGAGGGCCCTGTCTGGAACTGACATGGGGCCTTGGGCACCTCTTCACAGTCCTGCACCTCCTTATACAGCACTGCCTGGTTTCTGTTGGCAATCTGAAACCCTGTAGGAACTTAATTGGAAAATATGGCTTTAATAAACAACATAGTTTGCTCATTTTAGAGTACAACTGAAACCCATTTTAAAACCAATGGGCTATGATGACTTCTTTAGTGTTTCAGGGTGTCCTATCAACTGTAAATGCTTCTCTTTCCAATGTGTCAATTTAGTTTCAGGTTTTCAAAAGCTTGAGGGGTCATAGGCTCCAGGGAACATCAGAATGCAGCTGCTAGAATGAGAGCTTGTGGGTGGCCGGTTGTGAACCTTTCTTCTTGCAAACTAGGCAGAAAAAATATTACTATGTCAGCTCACAGCAGTGGTGCACAATTCCAGTTATTTTCTAGTCAATTATCAAGTTTGCAAAGCTTTTAAGTATCTTTCTCATGATGTCATATTTAAGTGTCTACCCAAACTCAGTGTAAGAAAACTTTGCCTTGCTGATTTTTTTGTGAAAATATTATCCTTGGTAGATGAATCTGAAGATACACCACAATCACAATCTCTTCTTTTTAAACACCAGGAATCACAAGATATTTTTTTAATTTTATTGTCCCAGTTATAGTTACATTTGTCAGGTAGAGGGTGCATTACTTTCCCATCCTTTCATACACTTTCCCTTCCCCTCTCAATCATATTGTTATTTCCCCTTCCCTATTTCAAATAAATTAATAAATGTATATACAATATACCAGGTACCAAGTCAGATAAAGTAACAACAGGGGATAGATCATAAGGGGGGAAAATACAAAAGAAATAACTTCACATAGTACATGAGAAATACAACCACAAAGATAAACCTCTTGTTTCTGTAACCTGAGTTCATTTTGCTTAGCCTCATTTTATATGATCATATGCATATAGTTTTTGAGCTATTGTGATCCTCGGCTAGAAAAACCCCAGATGTATACTAATTATTATAAATGAGAGACACCAAAAGCCTGTTTCTTTGGGTCTGGATTACTTCACTTAATAAGAGTTTTTCCCAAATCTTTCCATTACAAAATATCTTTTGAAGCACTTTATTACACTTTCTAATAAAGGAATCTTTCTTTAAAAATATATTCCAGAATAAACTGTACATCTGTGTAAAATCAAAAGAAAAACCAGACACATAAGAAGTCAAAATGAAATGGTCAAGAACTTGACTGTTAGAGACACAACTCCACTGGGCTTCATTGGACAAGCTATATAACTTTAGCAGTACTTGATTTCCTTGTTTCACACTTTTCTTATTTAAAAATCCTAGAAAAAAATCTATAGTAAATATATACCACCTATGAAAGAACAGAACACTTCATGGTATATAGTAAACATATGATAGTAATATGTTTAGGTGGAATTAAAAATCTATTCACACTGGTGGCTTACACTTGTTATTCTACTACTCAGGAGGCTGAGATCTGAGGATCATGGTGCAAAGCCAGCTGGCTAGTCAAGTCTGTGAGACTCTCAACTCCAATTAACTAGCTAAAGACAAAACATAGAGCTCTAGCTCACATAATAGAATTCTAGCCTTGATCAAAAAGGACAGCTTCCAGGACCTGAGATCAAGGCCCAGTGGTATATGAGGTTGGAATAAAATTTATCAAGCTAACAACCCCCATAAACAGGCTGGAGTTGCCATCCTCATATCACATAAAATAAACTTCAAACTAAAATTAGTGAAAAAAGACAAAGAAGGTTACTACATACTAATAAAGGGATCTTTCCTCCAGGAGGACATAATCATCCTAAACATCTACACACCTAATCCCAGAGCTCCGAATTTCATCAAGCAAACTTTACTTTCACTGAAACCATACATAAATCGAAACACAGCAATTGTTGCTGACTTTAACACACCACTATCACCTAAGAACAGATCAACCAGGCAAAAACTCAGCAGAGAAACCTTAGAATTGAACAACTATATAGACCAACTAGATCTAACAGACATCTGCAGATTATTCCACCCAGCAACAACACAATATACGTTTTTCTCAGCAGCACATGGAACATTTTCAAAAATAGACCACATTTTAGGCCATAAAACAAACCTGGACAGATTCAGAAACACTGAAATTATTTCCTGCACTCTCTCAGACCATGTAACTCATGGAGATTGAACAATACATTGTTGAATCACCAATGGGTCATCGAAGAGATCAGAATAGAAATCCAACAGTTTATGAAATTTAACAAAAAGGAACACACAAAATACTGGCACCTTTGGGACAAGGCAAAGGCAGTACTCAGAGGAAAATTTATAGCTCTGAATGCCTACCATAACAAATTGGAAAAATCACAAACCAACAATTTAATGTGTCACCTTAAGCTCCTGGAAAAAAAGCAACAAACCAACCCTAATCCCACTAGAAGGAAGCAAATTATTAAAATCAAAGCAGAATTAAATGAATTGGAACCCAAAAAACTATAGAAAGAATCAACAGAACAAGGAGTTGGTTCTTTGAAATAATTAACTAAATTGACAGACCCCTAGCAAATCTTACCAAAAAAAGAAGGGAGCATATCGAAATAAACAAAATCACAGACGAAAATGGTAATATCACGACAGAAATTACCAAGATCCAGAGTATCATGAGGGAATACTTCTCAAACCTTTATGCCAACAAATTGAGAATCTGGAAGAAATGAATGAATTCCTAGACAATATTAACATACCCACACTGAACCAAGAAGAACTAACCCAACTAAACAGGCCTATTTCAAGCACTGAAATAGAAATGGCAATAAAAGAACTTCCACCTAAGAAAAGCCCAGGGCCAGATGGATTCATAGCTGAATTCTATAAGGTCTTCAAAGCAGAGCTCACACCAATACTCCTCAAGCTCTTCAACGAAATTGAAAATGAAGGTTCTTTACCAAACTCATTCTATGAAGCCAGTATAACCCTCATCCCCAAACCAGGCAGAGATTCATCAAAGAAAGAGAACGATAGACCTATTTCTTTGATGAACATCGATGCTTTGAATGTTTTAATAAAATAGCATCATTTTCAGACCCCAGCGGAGATTTGTAACTTGAAGTATATGAATAATAAAAAAGAAATATCAGTTGCTGGTGGTCCACATCTGTAATTCTTGAGCTGGACAAAAACATTAAGCCTTGGTTATCAGAAAATAAACACATACACAAGCGACAGAGGAGACTGCACCAAGGCGGTTCAGTTCTGTATAGAAGCGCAGACTCCAGGCTCAGCAGAGGGGGCACCCTGTGTGAGGTTTGAACCTAATCTCAGGGGTGGTGTTGGTCTGTCCTTGTTGCTAAGGAGTCAAGCACTTTTATAATGGTTCCCTGGGTGATGAGGTAATGAAGGAAGTTAGCATTCTAATGGTAAGAATGCTGGGTGCAAAGTGGGCTAGAAATGTAGCTGGGAAGAGTCACAGTTGGAGGAGACAGGTAAAGTCACTGGAAAGTACCCACTCAAGTTCCCACTGAAGGAGCAAGTCTGTTCCTTAACACCATCCTGCATGGTTGACTGCTCACAAACAATACAGATAATAGTTACCAATGAAGTCAAGAAGAAAGTAAAAGCAAGAAATAGCCAGTGCCAGAAGATATCAGTAAAGAATGGTGACTTGTTAAAAAATGGAAACCTTTAAGATTGATAGAAAAGAATCTTCCCCCCCCCCCCCTCACCGGCTACTCAGGAGGCTGAGATCTGAGGATCATGATTTAAAGCCAACCTCTTATTTCCAGGTAACCACCAAAAAAAGACAGAACTGGAGCTGTGGATCCAAGTGGTAGAGTAATAAGGATCACGCCCAGGACCTGAATTCAAGCCCTAAGACTGGCATTAAATTAGAATTTTGCTCATGTACATGTAAGTGTCATGGGAAGGGGACAATGAAGGATACAATGCTGGAATCAATGTAAACGAAGTTCTGGAACAGTCTCTTCTGACTCCTCTCAAGCCCTCATGTCTCTGTGTAATGATATTGGTAGTGGTATGCTCCAAACAAATAGAGGGAACCATTGTTTTTACAACTAACAAACAGACTCCAATGGATGCTTTGGGAACATTGCAAGAGGAAATACTTGAAATGACTCAATCTTACAGTAGCAGCCATCGTAGGATTAAATTAAGACTCTAAGCATGTTGATTATGATGACGAATTACATGAAAAAAGAGAGAGAGAGAGATAAAGCCCACATGATTAGGAAGAATCTGAGGGTGTAGAAATACCACCACGATGGATGCACACATCTGCTTTGCTCTTTCCACTAAGTCTGCCCCAATTTGTTCCATTTCCCAAGTGGTTCAATGGCAATTTCTGCCTTTGTTTTTGTTTGTTTGGCCGGTTAGTTTTTTTGGTCTAGAATGAAAGAAGTCTGAACTCTGACTGATGTAATCTAATGCTATTTATGAAAAGCTGATTTGGAGTGAATTACGTGGCCTTATTCTGCTCATAATGACATATAAAGCTCAAGACTTTAGTTTAAAGATTGTTATTTTCTTTAACATAAAATTCCCATAATTATGTTTCAGTGACTTATGTGTAAATGGCTAGAACTTAAGATTCGTAATTTCCAATCAATTCCTTGAGGCTAGAATTATTGCCACTGTGACAAAAATAATCTAAATACATCAAAATACGTATTTTTAAAATAACCCCAGTCTTAAAATTTTTCCTCAACATTAGTTGGGAAAGAAAACAAAGTGAACACAGCTAACATAATCTCTTCTTTTTTCTATTTGGGAAACATAAGACAAGTAAAGGAAATAGAACTGAATTAATACAATACATAATTGGTGTTTTACATGCCTTTAGGCAGTGTGTTTGTTTACAACTTCCTGTATCCATTTGAACAGTTAGAGTATGTATACACACCTGCATATATTGTAGTAACTGGGGGAATAACATAGACAATAAAAAATCCTTAGCTCAATAAAATTTACCTAATAGAAAATAAAATAATGTAAGCAAATGGTAATCTGGATGGGGATAATTAGCATAGAGAATTTATATAGAGTACTTCAGTGAAGTGTGCATAATTTTTTATAGGGCACCCAGGATAAGCTGAGCTCAGGAGATGGCACTCAAAATAATAAAATTCTGATCTCAAAGTCAAAGTGTAATATACTATTAGGACAATTAATTTTTTAGGAAATTAAATCAAAGATTTACTTCTATTAAAATAATATATTCGAACGCACCTATCACTTGTAAAAGAAGAAAAAAAATCCTTAAATTTATCTGTATGGTTGGATATTAGATGGACAACTAATGTCTATATATTGTATCAGAACCATACAGACATAGAAGTGGATTTCAAATATAATTTGAAAGAATAATGAGTGAAATGTAATTTTTCTTGATTTTTGTAACATTTCTTTATCATACACAATCATAGACATGAATATTAAAGAGCATATATATAGTTATATTTAATTCTGTTTGATAGTATTTATATTCATTCAGTTATAATTATTCATATATTTATTTACTTTTGTGCTGAGACTGGGATTTAAATTCAGGGCTTGGGTCCTGTCCTTTCTAACACTCAATGTTGGAACTCTATTACTTGAGCCACAGCTCAACTTCCAGCTTTTTTCTGGTTAATTGGAGACAAACTCACCAACCTGGCTTGAAATTGTGATGCTCAAATCTGAACCTTCTGAGCATCTAGGATTAGAGATGCTTGACTAATATCAAATTTTATTTTGTATCTCTCAGTTTTAAAATTTGGCAAAGGTACATTGTAATAGCATAAAATTACAAGCCACATGGATGTAACTGAGGCTTGTAAATCTACATACTCAGGATGTAAAAGGAATTACATTAATTATCCCTCATTCTGAAGAAACAGTATATCAAAATATTATACATCAATAAGTAAAAGTAAATTTTTATAACCAATATTTTAACAGTATCTCCAAGAAAGCTAGAAATACTAGGCTGGACTAAAAGAGGAAAAACCTTTACTATGGATCTTCTTTTCCATCACATAAACTATATTATTGTCATTGCTATACATTATTTCTATATTATAAGAAAGCACACACACATACACACACACACACACACACACACACACACACATACACACACACAAGTTTGGCATTGCTGATGCGAACTTGGACCTAGATTTTCAATTCTCAATCCACCAGGACACAACTGAGAGAAAAAAACAGGATGGCTCAAGTTCTACTTTCAAACTTTGTGGACTGCAAGCATCTGCTATGGAGGTTCCTTCTATAGGTTTAGCTGATAATCTGCTAATCACACATGCATTTGAATTAAATGAACAGGGATCCATGGTGGCTGCTCTTTATGTAACTATCTCTATTTCATTAGAACCACCTACCCTTGCTCTGATTTAACCTAATTCAATGGCAAAATTAAGAATGGGCAATGATAGATAAAACTACTCTTTAAAAGATGTGAATAAATCCTATTTATTAGGGAATTCAAATACACTATGGAAATTTGCTGCTGTTATCTTGGAAATTTTGCAAAGGTTTAGAAAAAAACTACTCTTTATCTTTTAGTACCTATTTCTAAACTAATAGAAACTAATATGACTCTTATGGTAACCCAAAACAACTAATGTGGTCATCTTTGTTTTTCAGCATGTACAACTGGAGTAGTAGCTAGTTTGACAGGCCTCAGCCCCTCACACCTGCTGGCCTTTTACTTTCAAGCAATAGTTCATACTGTTCCAATTTGTTTTCCATAGTTATTCCTAAATAATACTGGATATACAACTTTGGGGGGTTAAGTAATGCTATTTCCATGTCATATTTTTCCCTTTGGGCATGCTAAGATCGTTTTTTACATTTGAATAGTTCCATTGTGATTCACAAAACCTGGCTCCCATCAGAATTTCCAAAATTCACAAAATTTCCTTGGCCTGTAGGATATCCTCTTGCTTCTAAAGCCAGGCACTGGTGCTTCACGCCTGTAATCCCAGCTACACCAGATGCCGAGGCGTTAGGACCTTGCGTCAAAACAAGCCTGGACAGAAAAGTCCAATTAACCATACCCACGAAATAACCCTACCACCACCAACAAAAAAAAATCGAGAATGGAGCAGTGCTCAGTTGGTAGAGCACCAGCTTTAATAGAAAAGTTAAGCCAGGGGCAAGATCCAGAGTTCAAGATCCAGGACCAGATGCACATGCACAAAAATGACCTTGTTTGTAGTTATGAATGTGAGGAGACTTATTTTTGTTTTCATATTCTCTGTAAAGTGTTTTTTGTGTTGCAGACCTCGCAAAAAATAATGCAATTGTTATATATTTTTTTCTTTTATTCTTGTTCCATTCTTTTTGATTGAATAGGTATAATATAGAGCAGTTATTAGCAAAATCAGTCCTCATGCAATATATCACTGGTGCCAAATTTTAACTTCCTCTCGAATTGTAACTTTCTGTTTTAATAAATATGACTGGTTTGATATAAAACACTAAGTAGACAGGAAGAATACATCTTGATTATATGTAAAATAGCATTTGTTTCACTGTGTTACAGACGGGTTAGTGAGGTCCATAGTATGGAATTTATAAAGAAGGAAGTCACTGAGTGGAAAAACCATCAGAATTCATCAGTATTATTTAAGGATGAAAAAATCTGTCAAGTATTGTTAATTACTGGTGCCATTCTGGCTGGAATAAAAAAAATGAGTACAGAACATTTGGCACCATTCAACAGGAAAATATAAATAAGCCAAGTACAAAATGAAGAATGTCAATCGCTAAAATGGAACCAAAGTGGGGGAGGAGAATACTACTAAGGGTAAAAAGGGATCAGGAAATATCTTAGCAAATTAATGTCTCCATGGAAACCACAGTTCTCAGAAAAATCATTGATTCTTGACTTGGAAAAATTGTGGTGGAAACACAGGTGGCTGTCCTCTTTTTGTTTAAGCATCTATTGAAATGTAAGACAGTGCTACCTCTGATAAATGGGTAGTTTCCTTGTACTGTCACCTGAATCATTTCTTGGGTACAGTACTAGCTTAAAAATGCCAGTGTTCTGAAATTAATTGCAGCATATATCCTTTTTTGGAATACATATATGTAAATAAGTATAAATGTATTGGATTTATGAGGGAACATCTCCCATATAACATAACTTTGTTTAGTTCCATGATAAAGAAATTACTGGCCATATACTTTCACATTTATCAACTATACACAGAGAGGAAAAATATGTATTTTTTCTTTTTATATTTTCTTGAGCCTGTATTTTCTGGGACTTGAGCTTAAGGCCTGGGTACTGATCCTGAATTTTTTTCCTCTAGACTGGAGCTCTACTGAGACACAGCTTTATCTCCGGCTTTATACTGGTTAGTTGAAGGGTTGCCTGTTTGGGCCGGCTTTAGACTGAGATCCTCATATCTCAGCCTTCTAAACAGCTACAAGCACATGACTTAAATATGCTTTCTTTTTTCATTAAAGAATTTATTAACATTGATTTTTACATCATATTTCAAATGACATAATTAACAAACAAGTATTCAAGAAGGGGATCTCTATATACAATCACTGGCACTTAGGTTTTAGAACATAATTAAAATTAGGCTGAGGGTTTGTATGTCATAGATACATATTATGCTTTCTTTATTAAAAGTCACAGCACCATTCTCAACAAGGTTTTCCTCATGTTTGTTGAATATTTTCCTTCTCTTTTATTGTTGTGCCAGTACGTGGCCTTGAACATAGGTCCTTGTCCTCTTGCTTGGCTTTTTTGCGCAAGGCTGATCCTCTACCACCTGAACCATACCTCCACTTCAGGCTTTTCTGCTGATTAACTAAGGTTAAAGGTCTTGTAGATTTCCCTGCCCTGGCTGGCTTGAGCTCTGATCCTCAGATCTCTAAGTAACTAGCTAACTCTAACTAAGTAGCTACTGTTACAGCTGTTAGTCACCAGTGCCTGGATGAATTTATCTTATAATTGACAATACTATTTATTCATATTTATGGGATGGAGAACTCTTTTCTTGTGTATGTTTATATTGTGTGAGATTAACTCAGGATATTTAGATAATTCATCACTTCAAGCCCTTGCCATTTCCTTGAAAGAGGATCTTTTAAAATGCTAGTTTTAGTTCTTTCAATTTACACTAATTGATAAAGCTCTCATAAAATAAAATCTTGACAATTTACTTTCCTAAAGAGTCATGACATTCAAAGGAGACAGTTCATAAACAGGCTACTACTGAGCCTGAAAATTGCTATCTTTTTTAATCCCTCTCAACCCTTTCAGCAAAAAAATGACAGAGAAAAACCTTAGCTTGCTAAATTATTAGCAAAAATGTCAATTCTTGGGTTATTAGGCTAAATGGCTACAGGCAGCTAATACTGAAACATCTGGATGGAGATGCTTTATAGCAACTCTGAGCCACAAACATTGCTGAGAGTTGAAACGAGGTCATTCATCTGGTTTTGAGCAGAAATTCTTCTCCACAGGCCCAATGCAAAGTAAGCAGCACTGGATGAAGACATTCCTTTACAACTATGTCAGTCAGAAACCACTGTGATTTCTGGGATCCAATGACGAATTTAGGTGTAGGATAGACAGCTAAGAGGATAATCCCTGCCTCTGATGTGCAAAACAATTTGTATTTATTTTTAAAAAAGGGCATCTTTGAACATTACTACCAAAAGATAATACTTTGAAGTTCAAAAATACCTTAAGTACTGATTTTTAAAAAGGCCATAGATAAAATAGATAATCAATGTTCTGTAAAAATATAAATACTAATTTAAAATCGGGAATTAATAAATCAGAACAGTGATGAATAATTTAAGAGTTAGAAATTAAATTAAAAGTAAGCATGATCAATATTGTTTTTCAAGAGTAAAATAATCTAACAATTTGAGAAAAAGCAAACTAAAAATCATAACACTCTACAATGAGCTGTTCAACATGAATATTTTGTTTCATGTTCTCGGTTTTTGTTCTGGTACTAGGATTGAACTAAAGGCCTTATATACTTGCTTGGCTTTTTCCTTTATGGCTGGCACTCTGTTATTTAAGGCATAAATTTTTTTGTGTGTGTGGGTCATGGGGTTTGAGCTCAGCCTGGGCGCTGTCCCTGAGCCCTTCAGCTCAAGGCTACCACCCTACCCTTGAGCCTCAGCCCCACTTCCTGTTTTCTAGAGGTTAACTGGAGATAAAAGTCTCAGGTCCTTTTGTGGCCCAGGCTGCCTTTAAACCTTGATCCTCAGATTGAGATCTGAGTAGCTAGGATTGCAGGCATGAGCCACCGGGCTCGCACTTGGCTACTTAAGGCATAATTCTACTTCTGGATTTTTGCTGACTAGCTGTAAATTAGAGGCTTACTGACTTTCCTATGAAGTCTGGTTTCGAAACAAGATCATCAGATCTCAGCTTCCCATGTAGCTAGGATTAACTATGTGAGTCCAGCTCCAGGATATTACTAAATCTCAATGCTTATGGCTTTAAATTGTTTGATTTCTCACACAAAAGAAGACTGGCTATAGCCCTGGTAGGAAAAAAAATCAACAATTTTGGAGTAAGAGAAAGGACTGAGTTATTGGACCTGGCACTATTTACTTCCAGTTAATTTTCAGTCCTTAGATATTACATTTTCTAAAATTACTATACTTTGACTAAATCTTGGAAATCTACATAGCTAAATTTTGCCATAATTATGAAACAAAAAATGTCATCCAAAAAAAACTGAAACAAATTAAAACTTGATTGATGCAGAGGAAATTGAGGAGAATTCCGAAACGAATAGGTTCTTTGCTTATATCTGGTATTACTTTTCAGTGTATTGATAATGTATTAAGATTTTGTAAAGCCATAAAAAATACAAGAATAGTTAAATATGAGTTAAATGGCTTTTAGAATTGTGTGTTTCTTGATTGAAATGGCTATGAAGATATTATTGTTTTAAATTCACTAAAGAATAATTTTAAAAAGCCCTTGGTAGTGTTAAGGTTGCTACTAGCTTTCATTAAAATTGTTTTTGACTCTTCACATTTTCTAACAGCCAAATTTTAATTTATTGGCTTTGGAAAGCAGCCAGGAGTCATTTTACATCACCTTTAACTGGACTCTTGTGTAATTGCAGAATGGTTTATAATGTAAGGCTGGGTATTTGGGTAAGGATTTTGTGTCTGTTAATTTATTGGTGTCTGCTAATTATAGTCCATATAAAGTGTCATATTGAAACCTATGAATGTAGGTCTTTTATATGGTTGATTTTAACAGCATTGTGTGTGTGTGTGTGTGTGTGTGTGTGTGTGTGTGTGTGTGTGTGTGTAACTTTTTTATTTTTATTTTGGCCAGTCCTGGGTCTTGAACTCAGGCCCTCGAGGCTGTGGCTGAGTTTTTCTGCTCAAGCCTAGTGTTCTACAAATTAAACCATACCTCCATTTCTGGGGCTTTGATGGAGGTAAGTGTTTAACAGATTTTCTTGCTTAGTCTGGCTTTGAACTATGATCTTCACATCTCAGCACTCTTGAGTAGCTAGGATTACAGCAGTAAGCCACTGGAACCCAGCATATCATTTTTTAATATTAATATCAGGTTGCTTGCAATGCTGATATTAATTAATGCTTGATGACTGCATGTTTTGAGTTGTCATCTCCCTGGATCTCAGATTAGAGTCAAGGTAAAACAAAGTACTTGAGAGCTAAAGTAAAGAATTCCCCAACTTACCTTACTGTGTTTATACTGAGCAGCTTTTGTAGCTTATTTCATTTCAAGTATAAAAGTGGCTCATACTTGTAATCTTTGCTACTTTGGAAGCCAAATTCTGATATTACCATTAAAAAACAACCAGGACAAAAAAGCAACTCCCACCCAAAAGAAACCAACTCTGCCAGACCATTATCTCTATTTAACTAGAAGAAAGCCAGAAGTAAAGGTGTAACTCAAATAGTAGAATATCAGCATTGAGTGAAAGTGGGAGTGTGCAATTCTTAGTTCAAACCACAGTAGTGGCACAAAACAATAAGGGAAAACTTATGCTTACCTTAAATCATAGGCTCAAGTGTAGAGTGACAGCCATTAGCAGAAAGCTGAGAGAGTACCCGGCCTTGAGTTCAAGCCCCAACACACTAGCACATATGCATTTGCACACACACACACACACACACACACACCTGCTTTCAATTATTGGCACCATGTACCTAGCAGAAGATTTGCTGCATCATATGGAGAATCAATTTTTAAAGTAATGTTTTGTTCCTCACAATGGTTGTCATACTTCTGAATTCTACCCAAGGAATTCCACAAAGTTTATTTACTAAGAGTGTTTGGGTGCATGATTTCATTTCCAAAAATTGTGAATTTTCCAACTCTTTCTTATTGATTTCTAAGGAACATACAATAACAATTAGAGAAGGTATTTTGGATTCTAACTGTATTCTTTAGGTCTAGTTCTTCCATGTACAACTCACAGTTTGGCCTAGCTTACATCATGTTCCTGTACTCCTAGGAGAGTATGTATGCTGGGGTTGGTGGATATTTCATTCTGTGTGTGGTGGCTAGAGAGAGAGAGAGAGAGTGGCGAGAGAGAGAGCACAGAAGCATTACTGGGGATTGAATCCAATGCCTTGTACATGCTGAACATATCATCTCCATCACTGAGCTGTTTCCTCAGATCCAATAGGGACGGTGTTGGCGTAGACATGCTAAATCAGATCTTCAGTAATCATCCTTACCATGACTTTTCTATTCTTCATTGAGAGTACCAAAGACTCCTGTTCAACTATCCATTTCTCCCATCTATCCCACTGATGTTCCATGTATTTTGATAGTCTGTCAATTATATTCACATATTCATAAGTCTGAATTCTTCCTGCTCTATTGATCCTCTCTCGTAATTTTTTTTCAACTTCAAGGATGTTTTGTGTCCTATCTGTTTAGCCATCTCTGCTGCCTGTTCTCCTTTGGTTATTATTTGTCTACAGTATTTATTTTTTCCATCGCTTCATCTTCAGGATGTTCTGATCTTTGGATCTAAATATATTCTCTTATAGGAGCATAATAATTGGATTATGTGTTCCAATTCATTCTGCTAATTTCTGTTTTGTCATTTGCATGTGTGTGTGTGTGTGTGTGTGTGTGTGTGTGTGTGTGTGTGTGTGTGTGTGTACACGTGCATGCACTTCTGCTGGTCCCAGGGCTTGAACTCACAGACTCATTTCTGTCCCTTAGCTGTTTCGCTCAATACTAGCACTTAAGATATTTGAATCCCAGTTCTACTCCTGCTTTAATGGTTGCTAATTGTAAATAATAGTCTCACAAACTTTCCTGCACAAGCTGGCTTTGAACCATGAGCCTCAGATCCTTGTGTCCTGAGTAGCTAGAATTACATGTATGAGCCACCAACCCCCACCTCAGTACCAGGTTTTCCTGTTAGTTTCTTCCATTTGTTTGATTTATTGATGTATATTATTATTTCCATTATAAACTTACAGTTACAAAATGTACTGTTGATTGCTAGGAGAGTGGATTAGTAGTAAAGTGCTTGCCTAGCATGCATGAGCCTTGGATTCAATTCCTTGGTATGACATACACACAAAAAAAGCCAGACATGGCACTTTGGTTTATGTGGTAGAGTGCGACCATTCAGCAGATGTGTGTGTGTGTGTGTGTATACACGCGATGTGTACAAATGTGTATATGTGTATATGTGCTTCTATAAGGAAATTTTGTCAGTATTTTTGCTGTTTATTTCAAATAGAAAAATTCTCAAAATGTTTAAATGGATACATTTATATCCAAAGTTTATATTTTGATCTACTCATATGTTTCAACTCTTCCATGTAATCTAAATTTGTAAAGTAAATTCTACCACAAGTTTTACATTTGAAATTTTTTTTTGTTACAGGGCATAGAATTTCAAGACAGAAATGTAGAAAAGAAACAATATAGTCTCATGAAGTTGTAAAATAGAGTATGAGAATACTGAATTGTGAAAACAAAGCAAAATGATGATTGATGATGAATAATGAGACAATGGTGGGTCAGAGCTATGGAAAGAGGGTCAGGAACACCCTGGGAGGATAAGGCCTAAACTCCCAAGGATTCATAGAACTGAAAAGATAAGCTATTCCTTTTCATAAAACAATACTTTTTTCATATATTTTATTGTAATAGAAGGGTTACATTATAGTCACCAGATAGAAGGTGCATTACTTCACATACATTGATACTCTTTCTCATGTCTTGGTCCCCATTTCCCTCCCCCCCCCCCACCGCTCATGTTGTTTCTCCCCACTTCCCTATCCAATTTCAAATAACCAATCAAGCATATATACAATATATCAGATAACATGGTGAAATACTGTAACAATATGAGATAACTAAGGGCCAGCAGAAGAGATGAGAAATAACATAGTACATTAAGAACAACAGTCACATGCCATTTTTGTTTTCAGTGAAATTTTTATCCCTAAGAAAAGTAGAATTGCATTTTTTTTACCAAACAGATTGAGTTGGTGTAGTTTATTCTTGGTTATCAAAATATTCATGTAGCTTTGGGATTTTGCATTGGTGAATTCATGACATTTAGGAAAGCATGACACACACTAGACAATCTCAGTTACCTAAAAGGGATTGGTGTTACATGGAGGATCTAGACAGTCATGTCCAATTGAACTGCTTGTGGCAGTAATTCTTTGCACTTTGCTTATATATGTTTTCTGTAATGCACATGTTAAATACAATTTATTTAAAAAAACAGTCACTCATTATATGGCTTTTGTTTCTATATCCTGGAGGTCCTTTTCATTTAGCTTCATACTATACGGCCTTATGTATCTAGGTTTTGTTCTATTGTAAATATCTGCTACCAGAGCCCAATCATAAAACAATACTTTTTTTTTTAATTAGCCAATCCTGGGGCTTGAACTCACAGCCTGAGCACTGTTCTTGAGTTCCTCTTTTCCTCAAGGCTAGCATTCTGGTATGTGAGCCACAGCAGTATCTCTGGCTTTTTCTGGTGGGTTTATTGGAGACAAAATCTCACATACTTTTTCTAGGCTGGCTTTGAACCTCAATCTCCAGTTCTCAGCCTCCTGATTAGCTAGGATTACAGGCATGAGCCATTGGCTCCTTGTTCCTACATGTATTTTACCTGACAAATTTGTTTGACATGTTATTTGACCAGATCATCATAAATACATTCTTGGTCATCCATCAGAGGCCAGGGATAACAGATAAAATATGAATATTTTTGCCCTTGGAATTTTATTTTATATATATATATATATGTTGATTCAAACAGAAATATAATCCAATAGAGTGGAAGAAACTTTCCCAAATGTCAGAACTTGGAATGAATGACATTATATATAATTTTACTGTCATATAAAAAATGTCAAATGTTAAACAAGTCAAAAGCACCACTTTCTTCCATGAGAACAGAACGACTTATGACAGTGGTTGCTGCAAATGGGGTCTCAGATGTCTTCCTCCAGAGCCAAGTGACTGAGTGGGTGCTGGCAAACCCACTGCACATATGGATTCAACAATAGAGAGACAGGGCCACTCAGATTTCAGATCTGGAGGGGATGAGGAATATTACGGGTCATGTGAGCACATATATCACTTGTAATTCTTCCTTGTGCCAACAACTCAGGCTTTTGATCATACATTCCCAATAAGGATATCACAACTTAAAACAAACACAACAGAAAGGAGGAGGTAAGTTTTACTTTGGTCTATGAAATGTTCCTTCCTTTGATTTCCATTCAAGCTTCATTCAGATACTAGTATCAAGACAGAGTAAATATGTCACCTATATGTTCTATACTAGAAATATAACATGATCTACGCCTAGAGTTCTCAACATACTAGTGAGGAACTGAGCATGTAAATGCATTGTGTTGCATGTGTACACCCCAGCCATTTTCCTAGCTATGACCTGAGAATGAGAGAAGTAGAATTGTTTTTATTTCTCTTTAGGGATGCGTATTAAACTGTGTAGCTGAAGATACTGAGTAGACTGTATTTGCAGTTTAATCAAAAATTTGTATTTTTCACAAGAATATTTTGAATTGAAGCTGGGTGCTGGCAGTTCCTGCTTGTAATCCTTGTTACTCAGGAGACTGAGAGCTGAAGATTAAGGTGCAAAGCCCACTCAGATAAATCCTTGAGATGCCTATCTCCAGTAAGTCAACAAAAAGTTGAAGTGGAGGTGTGGTTCAAATTGTAAAGTGCCAGCCTTGTGTGAAAAATCTAAGCCGAAATTAAAAAAAAAACATTTAGGAGTACTAAAAATATGTAATTGAATTAAGTATGGAGGATAAAATGGTTGAAGAAAGGAGTTTACAGGTTAAAGATGAGAAAAACATAATTAATATCCAGTGGGTAACCTATGGGATTAAGGAAATTGAGGGACTGAGAGGGGTTAGAAAAGATGGGGGATCATGGTGGAATGGGTGACATTGATCAAAATTCACCATTTATAAACTGACATGTTGAATGGTAACTCCTTGGTAAATATAATATATACATATATATGTATTAAGGAGTTTACATAGGAAATAGGCAAATAGTTCAGGGATCTCAGTGAAAGTGAAATTGAGCTAGACAGGGAAATTGAAGGACAGAAGTGATGGGTACTGTAAAGGAGCCTGGAGTCCAGGATTCTCCTGCCATCACCCCCCAAGCACTGAGAGAAACAGTGTGTGTGCCCCACTCAGCCTGATTATTGTTTCTACTTGAGCATTTCATTGATAACATTTTTTTAACCGTTGTTCACAGTTTCGCTTCCTTGTTTGTTTTATCTAGCCATCTCAGAGCTTGAAATATATCTTTACAACTATTCTAATCCATCCTCAAATAATATTCTACAAAGTCATGGTAAGGCAGTGGTACTTGAAGAATTTTTTTTTTCTTTTTCTTCTTTTTTTTTTTTTTGCCAGTCCTGGGCTTGAACTCTGGGCCTGAGCACTGTCCTTGGATTTTCTCAAGGCTAGAGCTCTACCACTTGAGCCTCAGCACCACTTCTGGCTTTTTTCTATGTATGTGGTACCAAGGAATCAAATCCAGGTCTTCGTGCATGCTTGGCAAGCACTCTACCACTACGCTAAACTCCCGGCCCTGGTTTTTCTTTTCTGTCTTTCCTTAGCATATTATTATCCCTATACTATAAATGTCTAATTCACTGATCTTATTAATTTTTATTAGCTGAGTTAGAAATAAGAAAACAGATATTTACTTTTTCTTACTTGATTCTCCTCTACTGCTCATCCTTCTTTTACCCAAATCATTATTTTTCTCTCTGAAAAAAATTTTCAGGAGAGTTGCACTTGTCAAAACAATCTTCAGTTCTACTTTACCTTGAAAGGATCATTCCATTGTATTTAAAAATTCTAAATAGATGGATACCCAGACATAAAATATAAAACATGACATAGACTTTATGTTTAGCATAAAAATGAATTAAAAGTAAACATGAGATCTACATGCAAAAGGGAAATCTATAAAAGCAGAGAAGGATAACAATAAAAAAATGTAAGTCAAATCATGATGATTTAAAACATGCAATCTGTGGAAGGAGTAGAGACCTAGCTAAAAAAGAAAAATGAACAATTTAAGCTTTATTAATTGATCACTTTTCTGTGAACTACTAGATGAAAATAATGCAAACTTAGTACAAAGAGAACGTCCTATCAAATGCATATCTTTTGGAACACTTAATCCCAATACACAATCAATAAAAGTCAAAACTAAGAAACCAAATAATGTGACTTAAAAAAAAAAGCAAAAAGTCTGGGTGCTGGTGGCTCACACCTGTAATCCCAGCTACTTGAGAGGCCGAGATCTAAGGATTAAGATTCCAAATCAGTTCAGGCAGGAAAGTCTTTGAGATTCTTACCTCCAATACCCACCAAAAAGCCAAAAGTAGAGCTGTGTCTCAATTAGTAGAGTGCTAGTTTTGAATGATATCCATACCCTGAGGGTCAATCAGCAGGACTAACATCAAAAATAAGAGGATAGAAGTAGATGAATACACACATCACCAACATCGTTGCCAATTTTTTTTTAAAGCAAATGAACACAGAATGGGATATAACCATAAATCTTCAGAATGGGAAAAAACACTAGCATTGGCCAGATTCATATTAGTATGAATTTCAAACAACAACTACAACTCAGCCACATACACTTTGGGAGAATTCTTACAAATATAAACTCAGCATTAACAGCTGTTCTACTGTGTTTGAACCTATTGGAAATGAAGGAATTTCTACTCAATTAGAGCCAAAGAAGAACCACAGATATATGAGGATCACATCACATAAACTCGCAAATTGGGGCAGGATGTAGTATTGCATGGGGGTTGTTCAGAACTGAGTTGTGTCCCCCCAAATTCATATTTAAACCAATAAAAATAAGAACCACAGGTGCAATTACATTTGCCTATTTGATTATTGAACTTTTAAAGTGATTGATACTTAATATACCTTGAAATCATAAGAGCATTAAGATAAACAAAAAGACAATATGAGTATTCACACATAGCAAAAGACTAGAAAGAGACAGAATGTAAAAGCATCAATTGGATATGGAAAGAAAGAGAAATCTCAGAACTCTAAAGCTTGTGTTTTTACATACCACTAATATTTTTTATTGTTATCGAAAGGTCAGATGGTAACTGGACTGAAGAATGAAGGAAAGTTAAACAGATCTTCAAGCTGCATATGTTTCTTTGTTTACCCAATGTCTTCTCTCTGTCCTTGGAAGGAGTTATGCAAAGTCATCGTTTCTCATTCACACTTTTTTTTTCTCCTTACTTTTTCTTTTCCCAATCAGCTAGCCCTCAGCCACACACACAATCCAGGCATGTACAAGTGGGAATCTCTCCCAAGAAATGAACATTTTGCAATGAAAGCCCTAATCGTCAAGATAGCAAATCACCTTCAAAATAAAAATGGTTTGTCAAAAACATATACTAATAGCTGTTTTAACAATATAACTTTAGTTATATAAAGTTATATATATGCATATATATATTGATACAGATTCTGAGATAAGGAAACAGATCTCTCTTTTATAATTTCTATATTTTGATTCTCTCTTCTTTTGTTTATGTATGGTATTTATGTGTAGCTTAAGGAGAGGGAGAGGGAAAATACAGAAATCTAGGGAAAGGGGGTGAAAAAGTACAGCTCACTAGACAGGGATGGAAGTGAATTATAAAACTCATGTTTGGAGATGGGAGGGAAGGAATGGGAGATAGTGAAAGAACAGAAGACATTGTAATGACATGTACTTATTACCTGACATATATCATTGTAATCCCTCTGTATATCACCTTTATAATAACAATAAAGTAAAAAATGTATAAAAGAAACAACAAACTAAAAGCACCAACATAGTCAGGTGGCTCAGGCCTATAATCCTAGGTTCTGGGGAAGATGAGATTTGAGGATGTAGGATTGAAGCTAACCCCGGCAGAAAAGTTTGTGACCCTTATCTCCAAGTGTCCAACTATCCAGGTATGGTTCATGCAGTGGAGCACCAAAGTTGAGTGGAGAAGAGAAATGAGAACGTGAGGCACTGAGGTCAAGCCCCAGCACCAGGACACAAAAATGAAACTTTTTAGTAAATACTTTCAAGTTCTTGATAAATCCAAGTATTTAAGTCACCACAAAGCTAAATAAAATTGAAAATATAAAAATATATGGAAAAAAAGAAAATATACATCTTTTCATCTCTTTATGTGGATTGCGTGTTTTGTCTTCTTATGCATCTCATAAAATTCATGGAAAATTATTTTTCTGTCTACGTTGTGAATGGTGGTTATCAGCTGTCTATGTGTGGGAGTGAGAGGAGCTTGAACTCAGGCTGGGCATTGTTCTTGAGTTTTCTTGCCGAAGGCTAGTGCTCTATCACTTGAGGTTCAGCTTCTCATCTGGCTTTTTGGTAGCTAATTGGAGATAAAAGTCTCACAGTTTCCTGCTCAGAATGACCTTAAACCATAATTGTCAGATCTCAGCCTCCTGACTAACTAGGACTATAGACATGAGCCACTGGCATCTATTAATTATCAGCATTTTTTTTTAAAGAGAAAGGTTTCAAGTGAAATGTGATACTGCATAAAACATGCATAGTAAAAGGAACATCCCAAATGGAGCCTGTAAATTTTTTAGTTTTCTATATTACCTCAGATTGTAAAATACAGTAGTGAAACTTAAGAAACTGTTAAGCAATGGCTTGAAAATTCACAGGAGGAAAGTAAAATCGGGTGATGAAAATATATATCATTGATCTCATACTACCCGTAAAAGAGATTCAGTTTATCTTGTGAGCATGTCAGTGTCTTCTCTTACATACAGTTGAAGCCAGGAGGTAAAAAAAAATAAACAAAAAGGGAAGAAAATAAAAAGAGCCATTTAACAAGCTTCTCTTCAAGACTTTCTTCATCCAAAAATAATATTCATACAATTTAATCAACTGTGCCTATTCTTTTTAGTGACAATTCTCTTTTTACTAAAACACAGTAAAAACATCATTGAATAATATATTTCTCCTTTTCTTCCCTAAGGAAAAGAATTTTGAATTTTATTCTCAAGTAGTTGATAGTCCTGACTTTAAGTTTACAAAGGAGCAAAGTCTTTTAGTTTCATACCTCAGCTAGGATAGGACATTTTTCTATTGTATATTGGTCAAATTATTACGAAATCTGATGTTAAGTAGATCTAATAATAGCAATTATACTGAACTTTTTTCATATATTTCAGTATGCAAAGATGTTTGAATAGGCATAATGATTTCTAGAGTCAGTTAAGTTTACACAATCTCACAACATTAACCGTTGTCTGCATGTTATGCTAAAAGTATCTAAAATCTTGTGCCTAGTATACATACAATATTAATAACTACAATTCTCATACTAGAAAGCATCATGATGGACCTATCCTGGCTCACAACCTGAAACTGTGTTCAACTTCAATAGTTTCCCATGTTGTGGGTATTTAAGAATCATTTTCACAAGCCAGCCACCATTGACTCACACCGGTAATCCTAGCTACTCAGGAGGCTGAGATCTCAGAATAGCAGTTCAAAGACAGGCTGGGCAAGAAAGGCTGGGAGACTCATCTCCAATTAATTAGCAAAAATCCAGAAACAGAGGTGTTGTTCACGTGGTAGAATGACAGCCTTCGGCTAAAAATCTGAGGGAGCACCTTTCCCCTGGTTCAAGCCCCAGGACAGACAAAAATGTAATAAATGGCTTTGTCCTCCATCCCAGCCCCTTGACTGGAAACGTGTATCGGAGATCTCTGCCCAGTGGAAGAGTGTCTCAGTTATAAATAATTCTGAGCTGGACAGGCAAAGGCATAGGATTCAAGCCTCTTGGCAGAAAGGTGGACTATTGGGAATGTGTGGAAATTGCTGGGGGAATCAGATGAGTGAACTTAGTTCTAAAGGTCAAGTCAAAGACACTGAACAAATGAATTGGAGGGGATTAACACACTGGGTTGTTTTAGGAGAAGAAAAAGAGAACTTGATGTGCATGTGGTGTCCTGAGAAATGGGAGAAGCTTGATTAATGTCACCCCTTCCACCTTTTCTTGCATCTCTAACAATCCCATCCATCCTCTCAATTGTCCTCATTCAATTTTCATACACACACACACACACACACACACACATATGCACATGCATTCAGCATACATCAACATATATTTAATACTGTGACTTTATTCTCCCACCCTTCCTCTCTCCATGTGTGTATCTGCCCTCCCTCTGACATCTCAAGTTCCAGCTTTCTGTTATTCATTTTGTTAGACAAAAAGTTCATTGTTCAACAGAATTATATCACTGGAATCCTTGCTTATGGATGCATGCTCTGGATAACCCATTTATGTACATATATATCATGCTTTGTCAATATATGTATTTAGAAATTAGCTTTAACTTCCAGGCATGGGAGAAAACATAAATTCTTTATCACATTGTGTTAACATTAGTTTCTATTGCAGTGCACAGTTAGGTAAAGTCTACCATTAGTAATAGAGGATATAAATCCATTTTATATAAAATTTGTAATGTTGAATTTTTGTTCTTGCTGATTGGACTAGAGATTTTTATTACCAATTTGTATGCTAATACTAGGGCTTGAGCTCTGAGCTTCATACTTCTCTCTTGGCTTTTATTTTTTAAGTCGGGTCTGATGCTGTCTTACTTGATCTCCACCTTCATTGCTGTGTATTTCTGGTTAATTGGAAGTAGGAGACTCAAAGATTTGTCTGCAGTCCTCAGATATATATATATATAAATATTATATATTACAGATAATATAATAATATTACATATAATATATACATATTAGAGAGAGATTATATATATATATATATATATATATATATATAGAGAGAGAGAGAGAGAGAGAGAGAGAGATTTAGGTCACTAGGCTAGAATTCAGACCTGGGTGCTGACTCTGAGCTCTTTTGCAGAAGCCCAGTGCTCTACCATTTTGAGCCACAGCTATACTTCTGGTTTACAATTCATGGGGACTTTTCAGCACAGGCTGGATTCAAACTGCAATCCTTAGCTGGGTGCTGGTGGCTCATGCCTGTAATCCTAGCTACTCAGGAGGCTGAGATCTGAGGATCAGAGTTCAATACCAGCTCAGGCAAGCAAGTCTATGTGACTCTTATCTCCAGTTAATCACCAGAAATTTGGAAGTATGACTCAACATTGGAGAGCACTAGCTTTGAGCTGAATAGCTCAGGGAGAGTGCCCAGGCCTCCATGATCTATATCTATATCTATATCTATATCTATATCTATCTATGTCTATATCTATAGATATATGTGTGTGTGTGTGTGTATTTATATTTGAGGGGAAGGGAACTAGGAGTGCTAGGAGTATGGCCTAGTGGTAGGGTGCTTGCCTAGCATGCACAACGCCTTGGGTTCAATTCCTTGGTACCCACATACACAGAAAAAGCTGGAAGTGGTGCTATGGCTCAAGTGTTAGAGCACTAGCCTTGAGAAAAGTTAAAGATAGTGCTCAGACAATGAGTTCAAGCCTCATGATGGCAAAATTAAAAACAAAAACAGAAAACCTCGATCCTCAGATCTCAGTCTCTTGAGTAGTTAAGATTATAGGAGTTAGCCCCTGACACCTGGCTATGTACTGTATGTTATTGATGAAAAAGTTTTTATTACTTTATAGCAGTTTTCTTATATTTTACAGCTAAATACATCATCTTAGGTATATGTGAAGCTATTAGATAAAGGAATTGCATGAGTATGATTTCTTTCCCGGAAGATCTATTTGGCTATAGTGTACAGAAGTTGGGGACATAAGGAAAAGGAATCCTGAACTGGAAAATAGTCAAGATGAGAACTAAATCAGTGGTATTCTGGGGATGAGGAAAAGATGGTCTAGCTGCATTTGGTGGTAGAGATGTCAGGATGTAAAATAAATACAAAAACATGTGGGGTAAGTCCTGTCACTTGGAGATAGGTATGGAATGATAATGCTTCCTAAACTGAAAGAAAAACATCCCTAGGCATGTGGCTCAAGAAGTGGAGTGACTATACTCTAACTATAATGCCCTGAGTTCAAATCTTTGCAGTTTCAAAAAAAAAGTTTATAAAATAATGCTGAGTACCAGTGGCTTTTACCTATAATCCTAGCTACTCAGGAAGCTAAGATCTGAAAATCATGGTTTGAAACAAGCCCAGGTAGGAAACTCTGTGACATTTCTGTCTCCAATCAATCACCAAAAAGCCAGAAGTGGAGCTATGGGTCGAGTGCTAGTGTGCTAGCCTTAAGAAAAAATCCTCAAGAACAACATCTAGACCCTGGGCTCAAGCCACAGGACTAACACACACACACACACACACACACACACACACAAATTAAAAATAGTAAAAAGAGTACAGAATCTTAATAAAATCACTGAACTGTTTAGTTTACTAAATTTAAGGTGCCTAGGAGAACACCTATTTTTTTTCTCTTGGATACCCAGTTGTTGCTCAGAATGAAACTTTGCACTGAAAATCCTGACTCCATTCTCACACAGCTGGTGACAAGAAATCCAAATCAAGACTAAAATACATAGGTATTTTAAAACAAAATTTCTTCATCTTTACTGTCACATACTGATAGAAAATAAGCTAATTTTAAAACACCCTGAAGGGTTGATATTGTCCAAAAGGAAATGTACTCTGTACCTGACTTATGTAACTGTAACCCCACTGCATATCACCTTTATAATTACAATAAAATTATTTTATACTGCTCCCACAAAAAAAAGGAAAACAAACTAGGTTGTCCTGCTGTTGACTAAGTCCTGCAACTGAGCTACTCAAAAGACTGAGGCCTGGAAGGTTAACATTTAAAGCCTAACAGGAGATAAACGTCCTTGATACTCCATTTCAATTAACCAGCAAAATCTTGGGCTGGCATCATGGATCAAGTCGCAGAGTGCCACAGCAAGCAAGCAAACCTAGCAAGAGTGAATGGCCCTGAATCCAAACCTGCATACAGGGAAACAAAATTAAACCCTCTCAGAGTTATTTTCATGAACAGGCTCATATATATCTAATAACAGATATGTAGTTTCTGCAGTTTTATTGCCTTTTACATATTTGTTATTTGTAGTAAAGCAGATTCAAAGACTTTGTCCAGATTCCTAAGGAAGACGTGAATTTTAAATACAACCTCAAGAGGCTTCATATACTTTTAAAAATGAGGATCTTAACAATATAAAGTGCTAGAAACAAAAAGTAAAAGAGACATGTAACAGAGTATTATTTCCGAAGTTAAAGGAGGAATGTTTCAAGAAAGTGCTCAATTTAACTGCAGTAAAAGTCAAATTCTCACATACACACCATCACACACATTTACACATACCAATGATACATTTGCATATTTTTATATACAAACAAGCAGCCTTGGAAGAGGACACCTCATGGGTTAACGTGACAGTATTGGCGTGAGGAAATGAGGAAGGTTTGTAGTAACTGCTAAAGCCAATGGGAAAAATGCCAGGTAAGAAAATCACAGGAAGATTGCCAAGTAGCTGTGGCTACCTCTGAGCTTGCATGTGATGAATTTGCAAAGGAACTACCCCTCATGTCTCCCCCTACCCCTAGCCCTGTGGTCACAATGACAGGAATGTAAGTCTGACCACAGGAGCCAGACAGTTAAATTAATCTGATGCGTCTCTAAAGGTAAAGAGGAGAAGACTTCTAAAATCAGCTGTGGAAACTTTTAAGTACAGAGCTCTGTAACCTCAACACTAGAAAACTATATTTTGCAGGAATGTACTTGTGAGTTCTCACTGGAGAGGAGCAGGGATGCTAAAAGAAGACTGTTACAGGGTGATGTAGAATGAAGCATGAACACTTTGTTACTGAGACTCAGAAGTACATTATAAAAAAGGTGCAAAATGAATTGTTCTTAGATAAAAATAATTGATGTAGAAAATCAATGTGCTATGATCAGCATTCAGATAAATCAAATAGTTTAAAGATAACATCATACCATGTTTTTCTACACATTGGAATCATTCCTATGTTTTTTCTTTTTATGCTAGGATTTGGGCTTGAACTCAGGGACTATGTGTGCAGTTTCCTGAAGTTTTTGATCAAGGCTGTTGTTCTACCACTTGATCCACACCTCCACTTCTAGTTTTTAGTTTTACTCTTTCATTGGAGCTAAGAGACTCATGAACTTTTCTGCCTGGACTGGAGCAAAAACCACAATCTTCAGAATTCAGCATTCTGAGTAGCTAGGATGTGTGGATTACGAGCTTCTGGCCCTGTACTGTTTAATATTTTATACTTCTTTGTATAATTGCCCTATCATTTACCTAATTTATATATGATATACATACATATGTGCATATATATTTATACACAGCACATATACCATGTATATGTATATGATAGGTTCTCTGTGATATATACCAATACACATCAATACAATACATCATATATTTGATATGTGACATATTCTCTATTGTACATATTTGATATATAATAGGGAATATATTTATATACTATATTATATATTAATACATAACATAATATACAGAATATATTATATACTATATCCTAATGTATATCAGGATGTATGTGTGCATGTGTGTATATATGGATGAAGAAACCATGCAAAAGCCTAAACCCATACCTAGTACCTGGTAAATATTTTATAGATATTATCTACTGATATTGCTAAACCTCAGTATTTCCTTAATTATACAAACCTAACAATAATGAATTTGTAAAATATCTTAAATCTATACATAATTTTACAGATCACTGTTTCCTAGTATTTTAAATTTGTAGTTAACTTGTGAAACAGATCAATTTGTATTCACAAAAATGATTAGTTGCGGTTATCGTGTGAAATAAGCAAATCAGATTCTTCATAGCTTCACAATGTTCCTGCCTCATCCCTCTGTGACAGTGTGTAAACAGGCTCTCCTCCGCTGGTTTTTTCATTCATCCCCAGTCTCCCCAAAACTGGTTGTGTCCTTGCCTGTTTTCATGACTTTTCTGTTTGTGGATTTGAAGCCAACAATAAATGACATGTCACACGCCAAGTCAGTAGTCCTAGCTACTGAAGAGGCTGAGAGCTGAGGATCACAGTCCAAGGCCAAACCAGTCAAGGAAGGCCAGGAAACTATCTCCAGTTCACCTGTGCACGTGCTAGAGCACAAGCCCTGAGTGACAAATGACATTGCAGTCATGAAGCTCGAAATTCAGGTTCTGGTCCTGGCAACAAAAATTAATAATTTAAATAAAACTTACTGGGGAGGATGAGCTGCAGTAGAATGGGCTCTCTCCCATCCCGCAGTCTCATTCACCTCCAGGGCCCCATCGTCTACAAAGAAGAAATCTTATCCTCTTCCCCTCTTACTTCTCCCCTTCCCAGAACAGATTAACCTAATGAGCAGGGCTCAGCTACAGCATTCTCCCTGAGGCTCTGACTGTATTGGCCTCCGGGCAAGCCAACAGCAGAGGTGTGCAGTAGGCAGCTATATTTCAGTGTCTGTTCAACTCCTCTGACCATGTG
The DNA here is from genome assembly GCF_031878675.1 of Megascapheus bottae. Classification (NCBI taxonomy): domain Eukaryota; kingdom Metazoa; phylum Chordata; class Mammalia; order Rodentia; family Geomyidae; genus Megascapheus; species Megascapheus bottae. Next base: position 1,206,517 of record NC_143531.1, read on the forward strand.
TCAAACACATTCTCATATCAGAGGCAGAAATGGGATGGGATGCACAGACTCAGGTTACTGCCTGAGTTTCTTGCATTGATATCATAGGAAACAGAATAGCAAGAAGACTATACAGAGGGTTGGAATTACACACAGCCCCTGCCTAAAGCTTCATGAACACCAATAAACGTTTATGATTCAAAGAGTCTAACTCATTAATAAAAGAGTCATATTATCCATGTTTTGCTAAGATCACATTGGTCCTTTGTCTTACAGGACAGAGAATTCTAGTTCTATGACATTTAGAATGTATATTTTAGCCAGGCTCTGGGGCTCACACTTGTAATCCTGCTGCTCTGGGGATGACAGTTTGAAGCCAGCCCCAGCAGGAAAGGTCTTGAGACTTCTTATCGCCAATGAACTATCAAAAATGTCTGAAGCAAAGTTGTGATTTGAGTGGTAAAGCATTAGTCTTTGGACAATAAAAAAAAAAAAAAGGCCAGGGAACAGCGGCCAGTCCCAGAGTCCAAGCCTGAAGACCTTCACAAAAATAAACATAGAGAAAACAAGAATAAGAAGGGCAAAAATCATGTATTTTAGGCTTCAATTGACTAAGGAAAACTTGAATCTTCAATATTCTGTTCAAGAACAAATCTTAACCCCAGGAGCCAGTGGCTGAGAGGTTAGCTCAGGAAGAGAAATCTAAGAGTCTTATTTCCAGCTAACTCCCAGAACTCTGGAAGCAGAGGTGTGATTCAAGATGGAGAGCATGAGCCCTGAGTGAAAAAGCTAAGTATAATGCCCACATTTTTATTTCAAATCCCAATATTAGCAGTAATAATTATAAAAACTTTATTGTCTTTCTGTTTCTAGTCCCATTTGATCTCATCTATTTATGTGATAATCTGTATCTTTTAATTTTTAAAAAATATCTTTAGGTAATTATACAAAGGGATTTCAATTCAACATGTCAGTATGTGAATACAATGCATCCTGAGCATTGTAGTGACCCCTGCCATGCTTGTCCACATCCAACTGGTGAGTTTCAACATTGCTATAAGTGTTCATGTTTCCACTACGTAAACCTGAGCATGGAGACCCTCCGCCCTTTAGCATGTTCAGTGCAGGTGACATTAATCCTCATTTGTTCATCCACATACAACGCAATCTCATAGAGACAAAAGAATAATAATGTGACTGTTAGGAAGAATCCTAGAAACTGACCTGAGGGCACACTGCATTTAGAAGACAGGCTGGCTTTCATTAAGTAGTCACACGTAACTCGTAACAAAGTATACCAAGGTTAATGCACAGTGAGATGTCTTTTGAGAAATGGATTGGAAAGATTTCTCCAGTTATTTTTGGACAACTTTTTCTCTTCATTGAGTACAACTTTATAGACCCAAAAATCTCTCCATAGGTTAGTGTCATATAGAAGTAATTTTCCTAGGCAAGAAGTTTCACAGGCTTATAACATTGGTGATCTGCCATGAGTTTGTCGTTGGTATTTTTTCTTGGGACACAATATTAAAAAAATAGGAACAAATTAGGTGTATTTTATAAATCATTGTTTTAATGGCTACTAGAATCAACTTGACTAATGTGCATAATTCTTTGTGTTTATAGTAGTTATGTTAAATGACTACAAAACCCAATCCATATCTATTTACTATCTTCATTTACAGATTATAAAGTCTCCATATATTCAAATTTTAAAGGTTTTCTAAGCTCAGATGGATGAGAAATTCCCAAATATTTTTATTCATCATTGCATTTCATAAGTGCATGTATGTTAAATATAATAGGTAAATAACATTATGTACAGAGCTGTTAGGTATATGTAGGTAAAATGACATCATAGAATCCTCTGAAATTTAAACAGGAGAGGGGGGATTGACTCAGTTTTTAATGTTGATCTTAGAATTTGAAGTCAGGGTCTAATTCCTGTTCCTGAGCATTGGTTTTGCTCAAGGCTAGTGCTATATCAGCTTTTTAGTTATTAACTTGAAATGAGACTCACAGACTTTCTTATCCAAGCTGGCATTGAACTCAGCCTCCTGAGTACCTAGGATTACAAGCTTCAGATATTATAGGCATGGTTATAAGTGGGTAAATTTGATCAAAATAACAATGTTGACAAATAATACAAGAAATCTTTTTGCACAATTAATATGTTAATCAAATTTTTAAAAATTATAAAAGCAATTAAAATTATTGAGCCAACAAAATGATAAAAATGGCTAATCTTGTAATTGGTGTTTTCATACATATGTACAGTAATTGGAATCAACAAAATTCTCTCAAAGAAAATATGAAGGGGAACAAATTATATAAAACAAAGTGACATATATATATATAGTGTGTGTGTGTATGTGTGTATATTCACCATATAGAGATATCTTTATATCTGTCTATCTATTACAGTGGATAGATTTACAAGCAGACTAGAAAAAAAATAATAGACTAAGGAATCTTTTCTCAGTCATGGGGCTTGACCTCTGGACCTGGTGCTATCCCTTAGATCTTCAGCTCAAGGATAGTGCTTTACCACATGGAACCACAGCACACATCCAGTTTTCTAGTGGTTAATTGGAGATAAGTCTCACAGACCTTCATGTCCTGACTAGCTGCGATCCTCAAATCAGAAGGTAGGATTACAGGCATGAGCACCAACAGCCAGAAGAGTAAGGAATCTCTTTTGTTCATATAATTGTTATTGTAATTAATAGAAGAGTTACATTATGTTCACCAGATAGAAGGTGCATTACTTCACAAACATTGATACCCTTTCTCAAGTCATGGTCCCCGTTTCCCTCCCACCACCCCCGCCCGTCATCTTATTTTTCTCCCTTTCCTATCCTATTTCAAATAACTAGATAAACATAAATACAATATATCAGATAACAAGATAAAATGCTATAACAATATGAGATAACCAAGGGACAACAAAAGAGATGAGAGATAACATAGTGCATTAAGGACAACAATCACTCATTATATGGTTTTTGTTATTCAATGGTTTCCCTCATTTGTCAAAATCAGTAGAAACCTTGGACTCTCCTAGCAGAGATTTACAAAAGAGTAAGAAATCTTAAGGACAGAAAAAAATCATTTTTCCAGTCCAAATAATACAAGTCTATTAATTTAAAAATGTATACAAAATAGATTAATACCATACAAACACAAGGAAAGTTAACTAAAACTTGAATAGAATTCAACAGAATTTATGTCAATTTCAAATTAATTCAACATAATTAACATCACTTTTAAATAAATTCATCCCAAAATGTGGCCAGAAATATTTTATCCCAAAACTACAGCAAGCCCCAAAGACAAAAATCATCACACAATAATCTGCAAGAAAACACAAAAAATGGGATCCAAATTTGCTTTAAGAGCTTGATATCATATACTGGTGTTTTGACATCTACATTTTAATGTAAGTCATCATATGAACAAACTCAAAAAGGAAAATTATTTGACTACAATTCCAATATTTGATTGTCTTTCATGATTTTAAAAAAAGTTTGAATGATTAATTGTTTAACTCCTATGGTTGGGAGGACAAGAAGGTCAACTATCTAAGAAAACATTTTTGTCATTTGTTCATGTAAGAAAAACAATTAGAGTTATACTTATTTCATGGAATATTAATATGGTATCAATTCACATATATATAATTAATTTGTTAAAATAAAATCTCAAAACATGCACTGACTCAGTTTTTCATTTAAAATATTACTTAATTATTCCTCATTTCTTGTTCCTATTTCATTATCCAATATATATCGAAATATATTTGATGTAGATGGATGAAGAAAGGGAGAGTAGATGAATAGTCATTAGAGTCAATGCACAGATGTAGAAATGGAGTCAGATAACCTAAGGAGTTTGTTGTGGTTGGGACAGATGGGGAAGTGATGGGAGAGGTAAAGTTGATCAGGATGCATACTCAGTTTGAGAGAGACTGCCTAGTGCTTATGAAAAAATATATCTTATTTTTAACCTACAGCTAGTGTTCTGAAAAATATTCTGAGTAGATTTCTATAGCTTAAAACAAAATGAACATAAATATTGCCTTTTGAGTGTCATAAACTAAACACCAGAGCTATATTTTGAGATTATAGTTAAATCTTTGCAGTTTCCTTGAGACTATCTTCTGTAATTTCAGTTTCTTTGGCAGCGTTATAATAGCTTCTCTTATAAATGTGAACTAAATTTCTAAACACTATAATTGATGAAGGAAAATGGTCTATGAATATTCTTAAACACTGAACTGCACTACTGTGTTCCTTTGATTTGTAAACAAATGTTATGGTTACGCACATTCCTTTACATTACCAGCTCACTGTTATTCTTTGTAAATGGAAAGTTATACTGGTTTTGAATGGCAGGCACTGGTGGCTCATACCTGTAATCCTAGATACTCAGAAGACTGATAGCTGAGGATCAGAGCCTGAGAAGCAAGTTTTTATGACTCTTATCTCCAGTTTACTAACAAAATAAAGATAGTTGAGCTGTGGTTCAAGTGGTAAAATGCCAGCCTTGAACAAAAAAGCCAAGTGAGATCAGAAGGTCCTGAGTCCTGAACTAATATCCTTAACAGGCAATAGATAGATTAGATTTATCAATAAATCAGGAGATAGATAGATAGATTGATAGCTGAATTTTAGCTGGATTCAGAAAAAAATCTGTTTCCTAAAAATATCAAAATGACCTTTATGAAATTTTCTGTAAATACAAAAAGTCATTTCTTGCTTTATTAAAATTTGCTAGGATAGTATGAGAGTATCTTTTCAAATAATGGCATGACTTTTATTAGTATCAATGTTAATTTTAAATAGTCATACTCATACATTTAATTTTTCTAGTATTTATCACTATTGCTGTATTACTATTAATTTATTAATTTGTTGGTCATGCTATTGCTCATAATGGAAGTGTTTGTGGAATAGTGAGTTCTTTGGCTTTTGCTTTTGATTGCTCGTTTTCAGGATACATATTATTCATTTTCAGATGACTGACAGTTTAAATATCATGTCATTCCCGTGTTCTGGGAGTAGCTCAAGTGGAGAACACAGTGATGTGGCTTACATGAGACACACAGATAAGTGGTTAACGTGTCTACAGGAACTGTTAGTCTAGCTATTGGAAGCCACTGAATTACATTTTGTGACTGTTTTAGAAAGACAGTTTCTGGGCTTTTGCATGTCAAAACATAGTTTACTATGTGTATTTTGTCACATTGTAGCTATGTCCATATCTTAACAGTATTCCATCAAAACTGATAACACAATAAAAATGTTCTCTGTATTTGGAAACTTGAACATTTCAGATGCAGCATATGCTATTTTTTTCAGAATTGAAGTAAGTTGCAATCTTAATATTTATTGTCTTCATTTTTGCCTACATTTTGTAAGATATTTTTGGTCATTTACTCTAGTGCTTGGGCTAATTGTGACCATTTAAATGTTCTTACAGGAAGGAAGAGTTTTATGTATTCTTGTTTTAAGCTCATTCCATGGAATTAAGTTTCCAGCAAAAGTTAATAATAAGACCATAAAACTACATTTATCTCATTACTTTACCTTTTGTTTCAGTTCAGTAAACCACAAGCGACATGGTCTCATTCTGAGTTTTCTAACATGCCAGTTGGTTCCACTGTGGGTCCTGTGAACTCAGAGGGATTCCCGGAGAGCATCGAGATGAGGAACAGACAAGACACTCTTTTAAACATATTAAGACTTATGAGCTAAAGGGCAAACCCCTGACCTCATCATTAGAAAAATAGCTGAGAACTTGCTTTCTTAAGTACCCAGGGCAAGGTGGGTGGTCCAGGAGGCCCAGCAGTGTGCAGTACATGTGCCATCCAGCACCTTCCACCTCTGCTGCAGCTGGCCTCCTGCTGGCTCTGTATTTACATTGTGCAAAGAACAGTGCAAGGAGAAAACAGAAAAAAGGAAAATGAAAAGAAAAAGGCCTCTAAATTTGGAACCAATAGATAAACGATTTGCATTGTTCACACATGAATTGAACAATATAGATACTACTGAATCCCTCTTGCTAGTTACACACCATATTTGTGACTAAGAAATAATTTAGATATTTGTTTGCTGAGTATGTAGAAAAAAAACTTCTGTATTCTGTTAATGTACATATATGCATATACATGGCAATGTTTAAAGGGAAAAGACAGAATCTTCTTTCTGTATAATGCACAAGTTTATAGTCAGCTTTAGTTAATCTATAATAGAATAGGAAGGAGAATCAATTTATCATCTTCAAAAGTTAAGTTACTTTGTGGATTCCCAACTTTAGGATGGTTGACTTTTGATTATGCATGGGATGAAAGATAAAAGAGTGATATGCACTTTAGAAAATTAATGACTCTTTAGAAAGCACCAAAAGGACACAAAAGCATTTAAATGAGCAACTGGTTAGAGTCTAAAATTGTCTTAAGCTGTAGACAAATAATTACTGAATTTTCCACTTTACTGAGCTGATTATATAGACTTTCCCTAAAACACTGAAAGAAAAACATTTAGCATATTAGGGCTAAGCCACTGGCAAGGAGTTGGAATTAGATAGCATTTTTTAAATTAGATTACATTAAGAATTAAATTGCATCTCAACAGTCAATAGCTGAAGTTGCAGAGGTGGCCTGCTACAGAGAGTTAGAACAATGGCGCCATGTCCACACCCCTCTGCTGCTTGGCTGCCATCATTTTTCTTCTTTGTGTGTGCAAATAAACAATAAAAACTGTGTGGTTAGATATTATTCTTTAATTTTTTATTCTTTATCACATCCAAACTGGAGGTTGGCTCAAGCTGTCTTGCTTGCTAGGCCAGTCCCTTCTTGCCTGGAGCCATTCCCTCATTTCTTTCTCATTAATTTATTTTTTACATAGGTTTCACTTTGTCTGGGACTGGCCTTCTACCGTGATAATTCTCGTCCTGGCTCTCTGGGATTATAGGTGTGTGCTGCCATGCCTGGCTGGAGGAGTAAATTAAACCTCCTCAACGCTGGCATGCCTGTTTGCGTCTTTCTTCTTCCCTATAACTTTGCCTGGAATTTGCATGTTAAGATCCAATATCCAGGAAAACATTAAAAGCACAAATATAAAAAATGGCTGATTTAGGATGTAGCAGACATACTGCCTGTCGTGACACTTTTTCTCATACTGCTCTGGGTTCTCACCAAAACTTATCTTGTGACACCGAAGGAGGATACTCTTAGGAAAGAAACACAAAGGTGCGACGTCTGTGTGCCTCTAATCATATGTAATAATGTTTATTGAAATGAACATCAGGAAATGGAAACAAGAGGGTTTGTTTTACCTTTGTTGCTGTTTTTGTTTTCTTTTCTCTTTGTCTTCATTGTTTATCTGTCTTTGGGGGATTAAGTGGGGGACATAGGAATGTAGGGACAGAGAGTGACCAAAAGCAGCCGTGATACTCACTGGAGTCAATGGGAGGGGAAAACTGGGAGAGAGTGAGGGGAAGAGTGACATGGTAGGAAAAGAAGCACATTCATTATTTCACTTAGGTAACTATAACCCCTCTGTATATTACCTTTATACTAGCACTAAAAATTTCATTAAAAATAATAGATAACTTTTCTCCCCATAATGCCCTCGGTTCACACTCTACCGATGGAAAGAGCTGATTGGGTGTATGCTCATGCCATCCACCAATCAGTGGTAAGCCCAAAGATTAAAAATGAAACGAGTCTTGAACTACCATACCTGCCCTGGGAAGAACGCTCTGAGCTCCTCGCTATGGAGGCGTTCAATAAACTTGTTGTTTTACTATAAAAGAAACAGCATGAAAATGAAGACCAAACCCTACAAATACTAACAATCAAACAGGAAATAGCAAAACAATCATTATTAGTACTCTGGATGGCAATGACACAGGCCAGGTTTGGCCCCATCATATGTATTTTCTCAGGTCTGTATACCACATTGAATTCAACACCAAGTAATTCATTTAGCTTAATTAAGCTCAATATATCAAAGCAAAACACTTTATGTTCTCCTTGGTATTCATCTAAATGTACTTCTCTCAAATTCAATAAGCTCTAATTTCTCAAAGTTGGATTACAGGAGTTTTGTGTCTTTTCACTTTAAGACATACATACTTTTATATTTTGTCAATTAATATTTTCTAATTCTGCCTTTGAATGGTTTTGCCAATCCATTTGCCATTCCCATTTCTAATTTTTACAATTGTTAGGTCCTTATACATGATGGGTCACTGTGCCTCTGCCATGGCCACATTGTCTCTGCTCTGTCTTTATGTTGAGTTCATCTCTGTATGTGGCTCTTTCTGGAAATGTCTCTCTCACCAATCCACACCATTACAAATTCATCAGAACTTAATTATACTGCAAAAATTCTAGCTACAAATAAGCTCATATTCACAGATGTTAGGGTTTATCATTGTACCATATTTTTGAGAAGATACAAGTAAATTCATTACAAATAATATGAGACATCATTTTTATAATATGGAATTTATTTGGAAGAAAGCTTACAGTGAGTTTACATTAAAATACATTAAATTGGCATTGTTATTGACAATAAAAATTAATCATATTTGATTTGGTTAAAATTTTAAAAATTATTAAAAGATTGAGAATCAATTTCCATTGATCAAAATCTTTAAGGTTTAAAGCTACTATAGTTTTATATGTCAAAACTCAGGAGTAGTTTTGACATTTTTCTCCAAATAACCAAACACATTTGTTTCAGTTACTTAACTTTTTGTCCTAGGGTTTGAACTCAGAGAAGGGGTGCTGTCCCTGAGCTTTTTGATTAAATCTAGCACTCTACCACCTGAGCCAGGGCTCTGGTTTTTTGTAGTAACCAGGAGATAAGACTTTTATGTTCAGGCTAGACTTGATCTAAGATCTTCAGATCTCGACCTCCTGAGTAGGTAGGATTACAGGTGTGAGCCATTAATGCCAGGCTAGACTCAAAGATTTTTCTTTACTTTCTCAATTTTCCTGACAAGTTTTATAATTATATATGAATCAATGCAAATCAATATTTTATCTTTAATGGCCTGGTAGTGTAAGAAGAGTCAGGAGTTATCTCCTTGTAATGGATAGGAGAGGATGTACAGTCTTCTAAACTGCTAAGTCCCATCAAAGCACAAGCCACATTAGTTCAAAACTTAATGCTCTAGAAAATGTTTTGACACCCAGGGCATGGTCATCTATGTTCCTGTACACAAACCAAGTAACAAGTTAGAAATAACAATTGCACCACAACTCAAAGGACAAATTCACATGTCACACTCTTACTCTCATCAACTACTTCTGGCTCAATGAGAAAACCACTCAAAATGTTAAATATCTTCTCAGTATCTCCTTTGATCCTCAGGAAAGCAAAGAGATTAGTAGCATCTCATCTCTGCATTTAGCTGCTTTATCAAGGATATATTATCTTTGACACTCAGTTACAAGTCTCTGAAGAGTTTGTTTTTTTGTTTTTGTTTGCAAGTCCTGGGGCTGGAAATCGGGCCCTGGGCACTGGCCCTGAGCCTTTCTGTGCTCTCTGCTGAAGGCTAGCACTCTACCACTTGAGCTACAGTGCCACTCCTAGCATTTTTTGTGTATGTGGTACTGAGGAATTCAACCCAGGGCTTCATGCATACTAGGCAAGCTTTCTACTGGTAAGCCACATTCCTCTCCTGGGAGAGTATCTTTAAGCTGTATGGGTGTGCATGATTGTGTGTGTGTGTGTGTGTGTGTGGTTGGGGGGGTGTTTGCATGCACGGACATGTGCGTGCCAATCCTGGAGCTTGAAGCCATGGTCCTTGGTGCTGATCCTGAGCTTTTTTGCCTCTGGCTATCATTCTAGCACTTAAACCATAGATCCATTTCAGGTTTTTAGTGGTTAATTGGAGATAATATCCTCAAAGACTTTTCTGTTCTAGCTGACTTCAAAATGTGATACTTGAAGTATCTAGAATTACCATTGTGAACTACCAGCACCTGGCTGAGCGAATTTGGTTGCATTTTCTTAGATTCCAATATACTACCACTGGTATAAACAGTAATAGGAAGTTTCTATAGAAATTTGAAAAAGAAAAAAAATTTAGAAAACTTTATTATCCATAGGTAGTTGGTAGTTCATCTACTTTAATGCTAGTGATGTTATAAAAATATTGAGCTTTTGATAAAGATCATTTTTTCTCTAATTTATTATAATATGGATAGACAATGCCACAGGCTGAATTATATGTATCCGTAACATATATGTAAATTCTTGTCTTGGCTGAAAACGCTTGTGAGAATGACCTTATTTGAAAATAAGACAGTTGCTAACTGCATAAATATGATGACATATTATAGTAGGATAAGCTTTAAACTAAGAACTGGTTATCAGTTAAAAAAAAACATTTAGACACCAAAATCACAGGGTAAAACACAGTGCCAGTGGCTTACACCTAGCTACTCAGGAGACTGAGATCTGAGGCTTAGAGTTCAAAGCCAGCCTGGACAAGAAAGTGTGTGAGACTCTTATCTACAGTTAGTTACCAGAAAACCAGAAGTGGCACTGTGGCTCAAGTGGTAGGGCACTAGCCTTGAGTAAAAAGAGCTCAGGGACTACACCCAGGCCCTGAGTTCAAGCCCAGAAAAGAACAAAAAGAAAAAGAAAAAAGGACCTCAAAGGATTCAATGCAATCTGAATAGAGAAGCACAAATTGGAATGTGTTTATAAACCAAGGGATCCAGAAATACCAAAAATTACAGATGACAATCAGTTCTGGATGGCAGATTCTATGACAGTGCATGAAGGACTGCCCAGCCCAGGCTGTAATGCTTCACACTTCATATTTTGATAGCACCACGGGGAAAGGAATGACTTGAACTGACAAACATGATTTAACTCAAGGTGTTTTTCCCATCTTCACCTTTCATGGGTTACAGGAGCTTGTTTGAGGCAATTTTAGGAAAAGATGACAAAAGCACATTCCAAGAGCTAGTGAACAGGAGGAGAGAAGATGAGTGCACACAGCATTCTTCGGGTCATTTGGCAGGATTACTGTAGAAAATCCCTTGCAATCACACAGCCAGTGGTTTTCCACTGAAACCAGTCCTTCTCCACATGCTCCTATTTTCTGCACCATTAGGACTCCGGTGGTAGGTAGGGTTCCCAGGAGCCACTGCAGGGAAGACAGGGAGGGTCCTTCTGTAGAGCTTTGAGAGAGCATGGCTCTGCCCACACTTTGACTTTGAACCTGTCTCTTCCAGAACATTAAGTGGATATGTCTGTTGTCTAAGCTAGCACATTCTTGATATTTAGAGATCACAGTCCTAAGAAATAAACACAGACAGCCATTGTCTAATTAATTCATTGTGCTGAACCTCAGTTTGGGGAAATATATCAGCATGTCTTTCAGGATCTCTGTCACTGTAGAGCCAGCTGAAAACAACCAGCAAAATGGACAACCCCAGGCAATATATAATTCAGATGCAGATAAGCAACCCATGTGCATGTATAGTGTTTAGGCTTGGGTGAAATGTGTCCGTATATACACCTATATAAATTCTGAAGTTTCTTAAACTTTAGACCACAAATGAATTACTTAATGTAATTTCCTCAGCCACACTCTACATTAGAAATGGCTGGACAGAAAACACAATTTTTTCAACTATCGCACAGAGTTGCTTGTGATCTACAAACCACCAGCACTAACGTAGAAAAGATTCTCAAACACATTCAATTCATTTACAAATATTCATAGCATTTATTCATATAAGTGCAAAAATGCTACAATAAATCATGTAGGACACTTACTATCTACGGAATTATATGCAATGAAAAGTTGATGAGAGAAAAAAATTGGAAACTCAAGCTCAATCTTCAGATAAGTAAGGATTTCATATCATTTTGCTGGTGGGAAAGTTCACAATCTGGTATCGCACATAGTTCTGAATAATTACTGATGTGTTTATGTTAGCAGAAATGCTATCTATAAAATAGCAGAAAAGAGTAGTCATTTCTACTTCAAGGAGTAAATGACAAAACAAAAATTAAGATTCAAATTTAATAAGTTGACTGAAAATAGGCAAATGGGCTAGGTGTTGGTTTTCATTTGTTTGCTTTTATGTAGTAAAGTGCCAGTAAAATCAAACTAATGAACCACTTTACAGTGACAAATTCCTTGGAAAGCATGTCCTTACGTTTGCTTTATTTTTAAGCCATTCAAAAATGTGTTAGTGTATCCCACTAAGTTTTTAAAAATAAACCTTGTTACATTTTCCAATGGAGTTCTGGCAAACCAGCCAACATATCACTGATATGTGGTGTATATTTTGGAATTTGAACCATAAAGTCAGCAAAGACTTGCTGTGGGGTTAAGAAAAATAAGTTATTTTAGATTAAGAATCTAATTAGATAAAAATCACTAAGCAAATAAGTAATTTGGTAATGTCAGCTAAACTTACAAAAGCTCATATTCATCTTTAAGTCAGAGGTTGTGTGTATAATGGCAAGCAAAGATGAAAAATTAAGTCAATTACTTAGATAATTCAAGTATAAAATTGCTGCTATTTAGAAAGAGAATATTCAGTTAATGGGGTCATGATTTATGTAAATAAACAATCAGCATCTACAAATTAACAACCTTTTCCATTTCACTGGAAATATATAGCAACTTGCTTAATGATTTTTTTGGAGAATGTGCTTTAAGAAGTGCTTTAAATAAACAAATATATATATATATGGGTTTTATAAATTAAGAAAAATAAAAGTGACTAAGTGCATACTTCACTTTGTCCCTAAATGTAAAAATCAGTATGATCCTATAGAAATGGAATTAAATGAAATTCTAAACATGTAACATTTTTTCTCTCTTTTTCAGTCTGAAGAGGAATTTCTTGTTATTACTCCTCACATTATTTAAGTTAATGTAGAAATCTTTTAAAATTTGGTAGGTTTTCTTACAACAGTATTTTTTAAAGATTTTTCTCTTTTAATAAAGTTACAGACATAGCAGATTTGTATGCATAAGATTGAATCCAATGTTAGTCTTTTAATCTATTCCACAAGTTTTCTTCTTGTTTTTATTTTTTTTTATCTTTGTGGGTATTTTAAAAATTGCTTGCTGTTTATTTTTGGTGCTTGAACTCAGGGCCTGAGCTGTTCCTGAGCAATTGTGCTAAAATTAGTATGGTACTTCTTGTATCACAGCTCCAATTCTGACTTTTGTTTTTTTTCATATATTTTTTATTGTAATTAATAGAAGGGTCACATGATATTTGCCAGATAGATGGTGCATTAATTCCCATACATTGATACCCTTTCACATATCTTGGTCCCCATTTCCCTCCCCCCACTCCCAACCCTCATCTTGCTTTCCCCCCTTCCCTATCCAATTTCAAAAAACCAAATACAAATATATCCAATATATCAGGTAACAAAGTGAGATACTGTAACAATATGAGATAACCAAGGGACAGCAAAAGAGATGAGAGATAACATAGTACCTTAAGAACAACAATCATTCATTTTATGGCTTATGTTTCTATATCCTAGAGATCCTTTCATTTAGCCTTTTGTATCAAGGTTTTGCTCTATTGCAAATCTCTGCTAAGAGAGCCCAAGGTTTCTACTGATTATGATAAATGAGGGAAACCATTGAGCCTATGTTCCTTTGAGTCTGGCTTACTTCACTTAATATGATCTTTTCTAAGTTTTTCCATTTCCTAACAAATGGGGCAATGTCATTCTTTCTGACAGCAGCATAGAATTCCATTGTGTACAAATACCACAACTTGTTGATCCACTCATCAACTGAGGGACATCTAGGTTGGTTCCATATTTTTGCTATGGTGAATAATGCTGCAATGAACATTGTTGTGGTAGTGGATTTAGTATGCCCTAGTTTCTGGATGGTTGGGTAAATGCCAAGTAGTGGAATTGCTGGGTCAGTGGGGAGCTTAAGTTTAGTCTTTTGAGAAACTGCCATACTGCTTTCCATAGTGGTTGAACGAGTTTGCACTCCCACCAACAGTGCAGTAGTGATCCCTCCTGGCCACATCCCCTCCAGCATCTATTCTTATTAGTTTTCTTGATCCTGGCCATTCTAACTGTAGTGAGGTGGAATCTTAGGGTTGTTTTGATTTGCATTTCTTTTATGACCAGAGATGTTGAGCATTTCTTCATGTGTCTATAGGCCATTTTTACAACAGTATTTTTTAAGCAAAGAATCAAAAAAGCGAAACCAAGATAAAGCAAATATTAACAATTTTTGCCAGTCCTTGGGCTTAAACTCAGGGCCTGAGCACTGTTCTTGGGCTTCCTCGTGGCTAGCCTTCTACCACTTGAGCCACAACAACACTTCTGGCTGTTTTCTGTATGTGGTACAGAGGAATCGAAGCCAGGTCTTTGTAGATAGTAGGCAAGCACGCTACCATTAGGCCACATTCCCCATCCAAATATTAACCTATTTTATTCATTTTATTTTCATCAACACCCATCTTCTATTATCTCCATTTAAAATTGTGATAGGTACCTATTGAACTTTCTTCAAAGTGGAGCCAACTCCACTATACAAAGCAAGTCTTCGCAAATACAAAAAATTCGAAATCACCTCCATCTGCCCATATTCTATCAGAACATAATGAAAAAAATAGAGCTTAACAGCAAAAGAAACTGCAAATAATTTGGAAACATAGAGAAGGAAAAATGTATTGCTGAATGACAAGTTCATCACTAAAGAAAACCTAAAACGTTTTAAAAATCAGCTGGAAATCTAAACACAAGCTAACAAGCTGAAGAACACAAGAAAGAAGGAAAAATGTTTATAGGCATGAGCATCTTCATAAAATTTAAAAATACAAAACCAAATTTAAAAAGAAAACACCAAAAACTTCAAATTTATGCACCTCTGGCTCCCCAAGAAGCAAGATCTGACCAAAATCAAAACTAGAAGAAGCCATACGGCACAGCACCCACAAATTACCTATATGACTGAATATTCCACAGCAAAGAATACTAACTGTCATAAGCAACAACATAAATACATCTCAAAAAACCTTACTAAGCACAAGAAGCCATAGATATTGCAATAATTCAATTTATAAGAAATCTTACAGGTAAAATTGAGATACATATTAAGAGGGAGAGGAGAAACAGTTATAGACCAATCAATGATGAAAATGCTCAAAAGAATTCTTAGCTCTCAATAAAATATTTTCAGGCTTAATTCAGAAATATATCAAAAATATCACACACTATATTCACATCAATTTCATTCCAGGGACAAAAAGTTGGTTCAAAGTATGCAAATTAATAATGATAACATAGCCTATATATTCAAAATTAAAGACAAGAATCACATTATCACGACTGACACAGAAAAGGCCTTTGATAAAATTCAACACCCTTTCATCATATAAAGGTCTAAAGGATTTGGAAATCCTTATGGAAACATAAAGGGACTACTGACATGGACAAAGGAACTTTGAGCAAAATTTTCAGTTTTGGAATCATCACAATACAGGATTTTATACCACTGAGTCAGAGGAACCAAGTAGCATAATACTGACACAAAAACTGCTACACAAGACACAAATGTGTGCTTGTGAATGTATATTTCTATGTTCCTCTGTGTGCATCTATGGGCTGGCACATGCATGTTGGGTCATGTGTACTCAAAGTGTATGTATTTATGTGTGTACTTATGTGTCTGTCTCTGTGTGATTGAAATTCATACACGTTATTTGTATATGAGTGCATCTATGTGTGTACCTGTACATACCTGTGTGCCCACATGAGTATTCACATGAATATGTGTGCGGGTACATGTGTAACAGGAGGACAGTTACCAAATCCTAAACTTACATGAAGTTGCTGACTTTAAAGGAAGACTCAGATTTCAACACCGTTTGGTGTCTGTGGAACACAAACAAATTCCCTGCGAATCAGCTAAGATGCTTCAATAAAATGCCAGAATCTAGCGAAAGTAAACTGACTTTCAAACTAGGTTTTTTTTTGCCATTCCTGGGCATGGGCTCAGGGCCCAAGCACTGCGTTGGACTTTCTCAAGGCTAGAGCTCTACCACTTGAGCCTCAGCAGCACTCCTGGCTTTTTACTATATATGTGGCACTGAGGAATCGAACCCGGGTCTTCGTGCATACTAGGCAATCACTCTACCATTAGGCCAAACTCCTGGCCCTCAAACTACCTTTTTTTGCTTATTTATTTCCTTCTTTCTTGTGATTTTAGAAGGGTTACAGTTATATAGATCAGGTAATGATTACATGTCTTTTTTGAACAGTTCAAGCCACTGTTTTTATATGTTTTATTGTGAAGGTAATGTACAGAGGGATTACATTTACATGGGTCAGGCAATGAGTACATTTCCTTTTGAACAGTTCTCCCCCTCCCTTATTCGCTCCAAGTTTTTAAAAATCTAAAGATTACTATTATCTACTTTGCAATACTTTAGGACTAAAGTCTTGTTTGATTTCAGCCCTCCTCTGTCATCTCTGAGTCCCAAGTTTGCTTTTATCCTAAGTGGATCATGATCCTCCTTCCCCGAGGAATCTAGCGCTCTGAGCCTAACTCTGTGTCCCTACTGATGGATCTTCACTTGGTTCAGTCTTTATGTAGCAGATAAATAATATATTAGCAAATTCTATGATATTCATGCCCTAAGGTTCTCTGAGCTTGAATCAGTTCCCCTTCTTCCATCTGTCTGTGTTTTCTTTTCTGGTCTTCTCCTCCACTCCTCCTTCTCTTCTCCTTCTCCTCCACTCCCCTCCCTTCCTCTCTCCTTCCCCCTCCTCCTTTCTCCTCTCCTGCCAGTCCCTCTCCTCTCCTACCTCCCCCCACCCCTCTGAAGTCTTTCCCTTCCCTCTTCTCCTTTTGTTTGCCCTCTGTTTCCATTCCTCAGATCTTTCCTACTTTCCCCCAGATCTTCCATCTTCTCTCCACTCATGTAGCCCCATAGTTTCTCCCTCTTCTTTCCCTAGTCTAGTCATTCTTTTTTTCTGTTTCACCTCTTTCTCCTCCCTTTGCTACCTTCTTGTTTTTGCTCCAGAACATTTCCACTTTTGATGAATAATAAAACTCTCGGTTAAAAAGCATCATTTTAGCTGGCACTATAGAGATTTATTTGTGACATCCTCACCACTCAAGAAGCTGAAATGTGAGGATTACAGTTCAATGCCAAACCAGGCGAAATACTCCTTAAGAATCTTATCTCCAAGTCACCAGCAAATACCCAGATATGGAGGTGTGGCTCAAATGCTAAGTACCATTTACTCCATTGAGCAAAAATGCCAAAAGAGAGCATCCAAACCCCAAGTTCAACCCCTTATATTGGCACAAAACAAACAAAAGAAAAATGATGGATTTTCCCAAATAATTTTTCACAAAGATGGGGGCATTTTCTCTGGGCTGCATATGATATGATATGTCAGTGCAAGTAAGATATGATTTTCTGTCTTATCTTTTGTAGAATAAAAAGGTAGAAGAAATAAATGTATCTCATTCATGCTGTTAGCATGGAAAATGGTTTTTCTTTGTTGTTCTGGTGAATGAACTCAGACCCCCCACTTTCTAGCTAAATCTTCTACCGTGTTTACCATTTCTTTTGATCTGTTTCTTAAATTATTTTTCCTTGTATAAGACCTCGTGTTTTTGTCTAGGGTTGGCTGCAGACAGTTAGTCTTATACATATACTCTACATACCTGGCATAACAAGTATGTCCTCCCATACCCAGCCTAGAAGTATCCTTTTCATTCTTTTATATGTCTTTCACATTGACAAGTGTAGAATTTACTAATATATTATTTATCTGCTACACAAAAGTAACAGTTCCATGGATGATATTATGAAAGTAGTCTATTAATTACATGAATATAGTGAAAGGAACAACCCTCAACAGGACAGGAAATGAAAATGTCATATCTATGGAAGCTACTTAAGCTTCACAGACAAATACCAGTATCGTTTGTTTGTGTTCCAAAACACACCACAGTCAAATGACTCCCACCACCACCCTGCAATCCCCAATAAAAAGCATTTACCATTTTTATTTTGTCATTCATTGGGTTTGAACTCAAAGCCTGGGTGCTGTCCCTGAGCTCTTTTCTTCAAGGTTAGTGCTCTACCACTTTGAGCCACAGTGCCAGTTCTGGCTTTCTGGTGGCTAATTGGACATACGAGTCTCATGGATTTTCTTACCCAGGCTGGCTTAGAACTGTGATCATCAGACCTCAGCCTTCTATGTAACTAGGGTTACAGGCCTGAGCCACCAAATCTCATTGCTTCCTGGTCTCAGAATGTTTGTTTTGGAAGTAGAAGCTGCATAAGAATTACCAGAAGGGAAGTAGCAACTCATCCAAGCTCACCCCCTGGCCTATTTTCCCATGGATATTTTCAGTGCTCTACCAGCTTTTAGCTGGTTCTTACAATGCTCTTCCATGCCAGCTCCACTCCCACCACCATCTGAATCCTCTTCCCTGAAGTCTGTGTGGCCATCACTGAGGCTCTGCTCAAAACCATAGCAGCTTAGGAATCCTAGAATGGAGGGACCACTGTAGCAATTTTTTAACCAAGTGGCTGACGGCCTTCCTTCCTTCCTTCCTTTGTTCTTTTCTTCCTTCCTTCCTTTCTTCCTTCCTTCCTTCCTTCCTTCCTTCCTTCCTTCCTTCCTTCCTTCCTTCCTTCCTCTTTCCCACCTTTTTGTCCTTCCTTCATCATCCCCTTCCTTCTCTATCTTCTTTACATCTCTTCATCCTTTGTTCATTCCTTTCTTCCTTCTTCCTCTTTCCCTCCTTTCCTTCCTCTTTTAATTCCTTCATTTTCTCTCCTCTTTCTCCTTTTCTTCTGTCACATCCGTCTTTCTTTTCTCTTTCCTGTTTTCTTCCCTCCCTCCTTTCATTCTTTCTCCTTCCCTCCCTTTCTTCCTCTCCTTTTTCCCTTTTTCCTACCTCCTTTTCTTCTTCCATCTCTACTTCCATCTCCCTCCCTCCTTTCCTTCCTTCCTTCCTTCTTTCTTTCCTTCCCTCCTTTCTTCCTTGACATAGATGTTTTCTCCAGAATATTAATGCCATTTGTGTTTCTGTGTGTATGTTCATATGCATATGACTGTAATCAAGGAAGTTAAGGGGGATCACCATTTAATTTTTAGTTGTAATTCTCCCAACCCTAGTAATAATTGCTTGTAACGAAAGGCAATCACACCCACACAGTTTTTTCTGTTGTGGTATACCACATTGAGACAGCACAGATCAGGATAAAATGATTACCTTCTACAAATTCTAAAACATATCTTGAGAGCTATATTCATATATTTTATGCCTGAAATCTGGTCAACCTTAATTCTTCTAAAATTTTTTGATCATTCAAAGAATAAGTACATATGCATTAAATAAGCAGAAGAAAATTTTTAAAAAGCAAATGCATAATGAAAAGCATTACACTGCTCTGTTACTGCCTTAATAAGTACACACACATGCGTACACACACACACACACACACACACACACACACACACACACACACACTCCCAGAGCATTGGCTGAGCAAATTTAACAGTTTCCCAATAGAAAACAGATGGGAATAAATGTCATTTTTGTGTAAGTTTATATATTTTCATATTTTATTTGAATAGTTTTAAAGTGTTTCACGTTTTTCTTAGCCTTTGGTTTTTAATCAGATACCTAGGTTAAGCAAAGGCCATTTTGTAGTTTTCCTAAATCTGAAATTTCACTTTCTTCCAGAAGTTAATTGCTAAACTTGCTTCTCAAAGACAACCAATCAAAGCAGTACTCATTGTTTATTTAGCTCTTTATTTTGATCATCTTTGTTTTGTTTCAACTTTATCTAGTAACTTAATTGGAGATCAACATTTTAAGTTGGATCTCTGATGAATTTCCAAATGCTAATTTTATTTTGAAATGCTGTCCTAGCAATCCACATTTCAGCATTTCAGTATCTGCAATGCAGTCAGCATGTTCATTTCTGAAATCTTGTTAATTGTACATTGTTCTGTTCAAATATCATTCCAGTTAATTAGATTCCATCGGGTTTAATTAACTGCAGCACTTTCAATTTAGCAAGCATGCACTGAATATGCAAAGGGCTCCAGGTCTTCAGCTTCTTAGGGAACAGAAAGATGTTCTCAGAAAAAAAAATTAGGAAAACTGCCTCTGAGAAACAGTAAAGTCATCTGAAAATAGCCATCTTAGAGGAATGGAGAAGAGGACAGAGAGAATTAAACCTCAACTGATGTAAAATATCACAGGAGCTGTGCCCTTGTAGCTTGCGCCTGTAATCGTTTCAGGAGACTGAGATGGGAGGAAGGGGAGAAGAAGGAGGAGGAAGAGGAGGAGGAGGAGAAGGAGGAGGAGAAGGAGGAGGAGGAAGAGGAGGAGGAAGAGGAGGAGGAAGAGAATGATTATAAACGCACATTTGAATTGTCAACTTTGTAGTGTTTTATATCTAGTCTAACTAACCTTCTCCCTCAAACTAAAATAATGATATTAGAAAAACTCCTAAGGTGCAGTGTGCATACTGTACTTCCTTGAAGTTCGCAAAGATATATGGGAAAAGGAAAAACAACACAAACTCTGGACATCTGTTTGGGAATAAAAAAAAGATACTAAATTGTCCAAGTGATGGGTATGTTAATTAATTCAATTATACATACTTCAAATGCATCATCTCTGGATACCTTGAAAAATATATGAGAACTAAATACCATATAATGTCCAAAGGATAAATAGCTGTCAAAACAGGTGTGGGAAAGAAGGGTGCTGTGATCCTAGCCACTCACGAGGCCTTGATCTGACAACTGAGGTTGAAACAAAGCCAGACTGATTCCATAAGACACATAATCTCCATTTAACTGGCAAAACAAAGCCAGAAGTGAATCGAGTGGTAGAAAACTAAGTTTGAGTGAAAAAGCTAATGGACAGTGCCCAGGTTCTAAGTTCAAACCTCAGTACTGGCATAAACAATAACAAAAGAAGAATATTAATTGGCAAATAAATGTTAAAACTCTGTGGTAATTTTTAGCAGCCAGGTGACATAATTAGATACAGACTGAATAGGTTCTGTGGGATAAGATTAGCAATGAGAGTGACAGAGGAACTGTGAAAATGCAGGTCAGAGACTGGCTGAAGGATTACACCTGGAAAGAAAGAAAGGAATGAAGGAAAGAAAGGAGGCAAAAACTACATGAAAATTTTGTAAGTGATCACGTTAGTAGGAAAGATGGTAAAAAGAATAGCAATAACATTGGGAATTCTTTTTGGTCATTTATTTTGAAATTACTATAAAATATCCAGAAGATTTAGCCTTCAAACATTATTACTTCTTTGTGTCTCCAAGGTTGTCGAGTTTCTGCTCCCTATCTGTCCTCTGTCTTCTTGACTGTCTGAAACACCACTTTAATTATTTTAATGCATTTGTCAACTAATGCTATTAACTAAGTAATTTCTGTATCAGTTTCTGCTATGGCTATTGTCAACTAATTCTATTTACAACATATGAGTTTCTGCTATGACTTTAATGTTAGTCCTTTTTAAAACTCAAATTGAAACTGTTGCCATTCTAAGAGTATTAGGAGGCAAGGTCTTTAAGAGGTGATTAATGAAGTATAAAAGAGTGAGATCACTCTCCCTCGTTTACCTTTTACCTTATGCTTATTTGGCAAGAAGGACTGGCAAATGCTGACTCCATAATTATAGCTCAATAAAGTTCTGCTCATTAGAAATTACCAGGCCAGTGGAATTCTAACAGCACAAAATGGACCAACAGACACAAACTTCCATGCTCATTTAATCTTCAGTTTTCCCTTTTGGGACAATTGCTGGTGATTCAATGCCAGATTTCGGAGTGATTTTCTGAATACTGTCCGTATTTCTGCCTTTCTACACATATTATGAACAGTGTGCTTATGTGTTCAAACATTCTGAAAGAATTTGATTATCATAGGTCTTGCAGTAAGCTTGGTTACTATCTGCAAAATATTTAGTTCCTGCTACCATTTTTCTGCATAACGAAAGCAAGATGACTCTTTTAGCACATTTTTTGAGTTGTGATGTTTTCCCTTGCTTTCTGGTATCCAGATTCCTTCACATGAGTGCTGAGGAGACTATCTGTATCTCCTCAGATTTCTCTTCCCAGAGCTCCTCTGTGATCATTTAAATTATGTGGGCTTGCTTTGGCTCTCAGATCCCTCTACTCGAATAGAAAGAGCAGAAAGATTTTACTCACCTAACCTATTCTTCAGCTCTAGCTTCTATAATGAAATAAAAAGAAATCCAGTGACCTATTCACAAGAGACAGATGTTTCTTAGACCAGTACTTTGGTTTAAAAGCCTGGAATCCTAGCTACTCTGGAGGCTGAGGTCTAAGAATTGTTTGAAGCCAGACCAGGCAATAAAGTCCATGAGATCGTTATTTCCAATTAACAGTAAAAAGCTGAAAGTGGAGCTGTGGCTCAAATGGTAGAGCACTATCTTTGAGCAAAAAATGCCCAAAGACAGAACCTAGTCCTTGAGTTCAAGCCTCGGGCGCGCGCGCGCGCACACACACACACACACACACACACACACACACACACACACATGCACGCGCGTCTCCTGGTGCCCATGTCCTGCACCAGTAATCCTAGCTTCTCAGGAGGGTAAGATTTGAGGATCTTGATTTGACATCAATCCAGGTAGGAAAGTCCGTGAGACTGTACGGCTAATAAATTACCAAAACAATAAAGCCAGAAGTGGAGCAATCGCTTACTTGGTATAACACTATCCTTGTGCAAAAGAAACTCAATGACATTACCCAGGACATGAATTTGAACCCCGGGAGTGGAACAACAAAAAACTAAAAAAGAAGAAGTGGTGCTGGGAGTGTGGCCTACTGGTAGAGTGCTTGCCTAGCATGCATGAAGCCCTAGGTTTGATTCCTCAGTGCCACATACACAGAAAAAGCCAGAAGTGGTGCTGTGACTCAAGTGGTAGATTACTAGCCTTAAGAAAACCCAAGGACAGTGCCCAGGCTCTGCGTTCAAGCCCCAGGACTGGTGAAAATAAAACAAAAAGAAAAAGAAGAAAAGAAAGAAAAAGAATAAGTATTTGTCTCATGTTATTGAACTGTGTGATGTAGTTATCAATTGGTACTCTTAAACAGTTACATACACCAACAGATCTCTACTTGATGTCACAACAGGAGTTCTAGCTTAATTTTATTGGACAAATATATACAGATATTGCCAAAAGGAAACTTCCTTTTGTGAAACATGAAGTCATATTTTATCATCTAATAGGAAAATGTGTTTAAAACATACGGATAGGTTTTTATTCATGATCAAAGTTAAAGTAAATAAATGTATCTCTACAGGCATTAAACTATGTCTTCAAACTGCATACCAAATGAGGCCAACCTTAGGGAATTTTTCCAGTGAAAAAGACTCCAATAATAGGATAAAAATGGAAATGAGGTTTATGTATATTTCCCAAGGCCTATTCTTGATAAGTTTTTCTAAGGAACTTAGTAAGATGAAATAAAATGGTAACATCAAAGCCTATGCGGAGATGAATTTCCTTCTATAAAGCATGTATATTGAAATGAAGTAACTAATAAATAGCTTTATTCATGACATTTCTTTATTCTTGATGTTCCTGCATGGAAAAAATTAAATGCTTCATACAATCCCATAATACAAAACTTTTCTTTGAACTTAGAAAAGGCTCTTTATATTTATTTATTTTTTTATTATTACTATTATTATTATTATTGTACCAGTAGTGGAGCTTGAACTCAGAGACTTGAGCTCACTCAGCTCTGTCAATTAAACCCAGCATTCTACCATTTGAGCCACATCGCCTCTTCCAGTATTTAGCTGGAAATAACAGTCTAACAGACTTTTATTCCCAGGCTGGCTTCAAACTATAGTCCTCAGATCTCAGCTATCTCAGTGGCCACATTTACAGATATAAACCAAAGGTGCCCAGTCATCATTTATATTGTTAGTAATTGTTAGTATTGTTAGTAGGACTTGTTCACAGTTTGGGGGAAGAAATGGCTTGCAGTGGTGCAATGTGGCACTTAATGGTATCATACGGTGGACAGTTACCTGTCAAAGAAGGTTGAGAAATGAGGTAGTGAGGAGCAAGCCAGTCTAGCCATGGGTGCAGGCTCTGTTGGAAAAAGAAGCTCATATATGGAGCTATTTGAGTTGCCTACTAGATTCTACCACTTTCATGAATATTGTCTGTGCACCCCTTGCTCTTGGGTGCCAAGTGGAGAATCTGAAATAAAGGTATATGAAGTATCATCTGCACTATGACTGTCAGCACACAATGAGGTTTTATGCCAAGGGGTGGGGGTTAACAGTGAAGCTGTGGTGGAATGAGCCTGTATTTCTGAGGACACAGGCAAGGAATTCCCAATGAGCACTACATGACAGTCCCGCATGCTAACTGCAGGTGATCAGTTACTTCATTTGGAAACGGAAGTTCTGTAAGTCCACAGCAATATGGAAGCTGACACATCTCAAGTTATACAGTAGCTGGCTGGCTGGCTGGTCTGGGATAAAAAACTAAAACATGTATTTAAATAAATTTCTGTGAACTACTTTGAGAAAAATTAACACATTAATTATATATATAGTTGTAGTAGACCAGTGTTACATACATTGTGCATGTATCATATAATTTTTTTTACTTATTTCTTCTTTTTTGTATGGGTGCTGGGACTGGGGCTTGAACTTAGACCTTGTGTCCTTCTTGGGCAATGCTAGTACCCTATCACTTGGGTTGTACTTCTACTTCTGCCTTTTCAGTGACTAAATTGAGCTGAAATCCCCACAGATAGACTTTCATGACCAGCTTGGTTTTGCACCATAATTTTCAGGTCTTGGTCCACAAAATACCTGAGATTACAGGCATGAGCCACCACTGCCCAGCAAGTTGTTTCACTTTTGATTTTTCTTTTTATCTCTTCACTTGGACTATATACTTCTACTTAGAAAGCCAGCACATCTGTTCACTAATCATTTTACATTAGTAACTTAAATAGTGTCTTTAATAATTTCAAAGTTAGCATCAGTAGTAGTTGTACGATTAATAAGTCTCAATAATAATTTCATGATTGTTGCAAATTCTGTTACCTGTTTGATATTAACCTCTAAAAGATTCATCATCTTCCTTTAATAGCATGTGGAAAGAATTTACTAAACAACAAGTGAATCAGATGGGAAGTACTTTATTTGTAATACAGTCGAAAGGTTAATATTAGTGTATATTTAACAAAACAACCTAAAAAGTATTCATGGATATTAAAATCAGATTGCATAGGAGTTATCAGATCACCCATATATGATCAAAGCCTTCCTGAAAATGAAAGTACAATTCCAAACTTTAAGTGTTCTATTTTACTCTTTTTTCATTTTACTTTCATCTTTAAATAGTTTTACAAAGGAGTTGCCATTCAATAAAGTAGTATATGAATTCATTCACTTGATTGATGCCACTCCTTTCATCGTTCTCCCAGCCGTCCCAAACCTACCACTCTCTCAATTTTCTTAATTTTGTAGAATATTAATTGGACTTTATGGCTATACGTTCCTTTTCCTCTTTTAATCCACCCCTCTAAAATGTTCTGTTTTCTATGTGCATATACATAACACATCTTTAGGAATTAGAGACAACCAGAAATCTTAACAAAAGCATATCGAAATAATTTTTAAGCCAGACTTGGTGGCTCATGCCTGTAATCCTAGTTACTCTGGATGCTGAGATCTGAGGATCCAGGTACAAAGCCAGCCTAGGCACTAAAGTCCATGAATCTCTTATCTCCAATTAACCATCAGAAAACTGGAAGGGGCACTGTGGCTCAAGGGGCAAGGCGGTAGCCTTCAGCTGGAGAGCTCAGGAACAACACTCAGGCCCAGAGTTCAAGTCCCATGACTGACAAAAAGTAATAATAATAATTTCTAAGATATTTTTAAGTGTTCACCCCAAAATTAAATGGAGTCTTTTGTTGTGAAATAAGCTGTAACTACAATTACTTGAGTTAACTAAGTTACTTCATTACACAAATGAATAATATGGCTTGATATATGCAGGGATATAAAACCGTCCTCCAGTTGGTTTTCTTGTCTGTTCTCTTGAATACATGAAAATGATTTCTTTGCACTACAATCACTTTATATGACCACTTCCCAGAGGAGATTGTTGTCCTCTCCTGTACTCATACTAGAACTTATGCCATTGGCTCTCTTGGTCCTTTAGCCTTAAGACTTTAGCTTTAACCTAGAATTACATTCTAAGCTCTCTTGATTCTCCAGGTTACAGGAGATTTATATACTGAGATAGTGAGCAACTAGAATAGTAGTCCATATTCTGCCTTAGGCTCAGCATCAAGAACATTAGACCTAAGTCTTCTGGGTAATATCGAGACATATGAGAACCATACATAAGAAGGGGGAGAGGAGACTCACATATTTCTCTCTGTAGCCCTCTTGTGTGTGTGTGTATGTGAGTGTGTGTGTATGTGAGCATGAATAAAGAAGATAGAATAAATCCACAGAGAACAAGGAGCAGTATATTTTGTTTGCAATGTAAACACCTTATTAGTAAAATTCTTTACTTTTTTTTGTTTTGTTTTGCCCTTTTTTATTGTAATTAGTAAAAGGGTTACATAATATTTGCCAGACAGAAGGTGCATTAATTCACATACATTGATACCCTTTCACATGTCTTGATACCCATTCCCCTCCCCCCCCCCACACCCCCCTCCCGTCTTGGTTTTCCCCCCTTCTCTATCAAATTTCAAATATCCAAATACAAATAAATTCAATATATCAGATAACAAAGTGAGATACTATACCAATATGAAATAACCAAGGGATAGCAAAGGAGATGAGAGACAACATAGTACATTAAGGACAACAATTATTCATTATATGGCTTTTGTTTCAAAAATTCTTTACTTTTATCAGAACTTCTTGAAACCAGTGTCTACTATGTTTGTAATGGTTCTCAAGAGATTAAAAGAAAAAGCCCACCCTAAATCCATCCATCTACCTATCTATCTATCTATCTATCTATCTATCTATCTATCTATCTATCTACCTATTTATCTATCTCTCTATATATATGTCTGAATCTAACTATATCTATTTAAGTCTGTCTTCTATATCAAATTTACATCTGTATTTGTATATCTGTGTCTAGTTCTATTTTTCTACACATACATGCACTTGCATGTGCACGTGTGCACACACACACACACACATTTTGAGGAGACGTGACTTTATCTCAAGGAGAACCAATAAAGTTTGAAAGTTGACCAAAGTCCTAACTCATCAGTAGGTCAGGAGACAATCTTGGCAATCTTGCCAAGGGCTACCTACAAATTCAATGCAATACCCATCAATATCCCAATGTTATTCTTTAAGGAAATAGAAAAAGCAATCCAAAATTTCATATGGAATAATATAAGACCCCGTATAACAAAAACAATTCTTAGCAGAAAGAACAGTGAAGAGAGAATTGCAATACCAAACTTTAGACTTTATTACAGAGCTATAGTAACCAAAACAGCTTAGGTCTGGCACAAGAACAGGCCTGAGGACCAGTGGAATAGAACTAAAGACCCGGAAATCAACCCACAGACATATGGCTACCTAATCTTAGATAAGGGAGCCACAAAATATAATGAAAGAACGACAGCCTCTTCAACAAGTGGTGCTGGCAGAACTGATTAAGCACCTG
This sequence comes from Megascapheus bottae, assembly GCF_031878675.1. Lineage (NCBI taxonomy): Eukaryota > Metazoa > Chordata > Mammalia > Rodentia > Geomyidae > Megascapheus > Megascapheus bottae. Next base: position 1,234,252 of record NC_143531.1, read on the forward strand.
CAGAAAACTAAAGTTGGAAATTTCTATGTCACCCTGCACCAGGATTAACTCCAAATGGATCAAAGACCTCGAGGTAAAAGCAAATACACTGAAAACTTTATAAGAAGGAATAAGAGATACACTAGGTCTCCTTGGCACAGGTCAAAACTTTCTTAATAAAGACCCAGAAACACAACAAATCAAAGGAAGTTTGGATTAGTGGGACTGCATTAAACTGTATAAAGCCTACAGAGTGGGAAAAGATCTTCACTAACCGTACAACAGACAAAGGCCTCATATCTAAAATATATCAACAGTTCAAAAAATAGAAATCACTCCAAAACTAATCTCTAAAGAAACAACCATCCCATTAAAAGATGGGCCAAAGACTTAAAGAGAGTCTTCTCTGAAGAAGAAATAAGAATGGCCTATAGACACATGAAGAAATGCTCGACATCTCTGACCATAAAAGAAATGCAATCAAAACAACTCTGAGATTCCACCTCACTCCAGTTTGAATGGCCATTATCAAGAAATCTAATAGCAAAAGATGCCAGTGGGGATGAGGCCTGGAGGGATGACTACTACACTGTGGATGGGAGTGTAAACTTGTTCAGTCACTCTGGAAAGCAGTTTGGCTTTAGTTCTCAAAAGACTAAATATAGAGCTCCCCTATTACCCAGCAATTCTACTACTTGACATTCACCCAATGGTCCAGAACAAGGACAAACTAAATCCACTAGCGCAACGATGTTCATTGCAGCACTATTTACCATAGCAAAGATATGGAACCAACCCAGATGTCCCTCAGTTGATGAGTGGATCAACAAGATGTGGCATTTTTACATAATGGAATTCTATGCTGCCATCAGAAAGAACTACATCTCCCCATTTGTAAGCAAATGGAAGGACTTAGAAAAAATCATATTAAGTGAAGTAAGCCAGACTCAAACATTTGTCATAATTAGTATAAACCTTAGACTCTCCTAGCAGAGGTTTGCAATAGGGCAAAGCCTAGATACATAAGGCCATATAGGATGAGGCTAAATGAAAGGACCTCCAGGATATGGAAACAAGAGCCATGTAATATGTGATTATTGTTCTTAATGTACATTTCTTGTCTCTTTTGTTGTCCCTTGGTTATTCTCATATTGTTACAGTATCTTACCTTGTTATCTGATATATTGTATATATGTTTATTTGTTTATTTGAAATATTGTAGAGAAGGGGGGAAAACAAGATGAGTATAGTGGGTAAGGGGAGGAAAATGGGGACAAAAACATGAGAAGGGGCATCAATGTTTGTGATGTCATGTATCTTCTGTCTGGCAAATATAAAATAACCCTTCTATTAATTACAATAGAAAATAAATCCAGAAATAGACTATATTTGCATGTCATTAAATTTCCTGTCCAGTTTACTTCCCTACACAATTCTGAGTGAATTTAAATAGGGATGGGAGGGGCGTGAAATATAAAGACTGGTAAAACTAGTGAAAGGAAAATATATAATATTGTCATTTTAAAATGTAATACATTGCCATCTTTATTACATACAAAATCAACGCAGAAAAATTAGTTTCAGATTTTTACAAATCCAAAAATTCAGTGTGAGAGCCAAAGAAACTGAGTCTTTCTAGAGAAAGGATCCATAAAGTGACTGCAAATATCTAACCACAGAACTGAGTCACTATGAGATTGACTTAATTCTTACATAATCTCAGGCTATCGATTGAATTTTAATTTTGTGGGCTAGGCAAGATTTTTTTCCCACTCCATTTCATGCAACTTGAGTTCTCATATTCTGCCTCGCTCTCCCAACAATTTCTTTCCAAATCAAGGCTTCAGATGATTTTCCCAAACCAACTCCCATCATCTGTGAGGATTTCTGGGAAATCACAGTTTCAGTGTTGCTCTTTCTGAAGATACACTAATAGTATTTCTGAGTGCGTGGCAAGTTTTGCCACCACATCCATGATCACATTTCCCCCCACCTCCCTCACCTACAACAAAAATAGTCCTTGGGTGACTCTGATTCTAGAAGTGTGGTACTATAACCTTGGTTCACGAGAAAACAAATTTTACAGAGTGGGTGTTAAGATTCTTTGGTGCTTCAGTGTAGAACCCAGATGTCTATATAAGTTTGAGGGAAGAAGGAGGACACACAGAGCTGGGTCTTGAACAGGCAACCCTGGATGCGCAGTAATTCTCATACATTGCCAAAAGCTGTGGGGAGCCAATCATAGTTAGAGCACTACAGATCTTGAGACAGACTCAAGATATAGTTATATGGTCACCTCTAGAAAATTAATTTTGAATACCATGGCTTCCTTTGGAGTAGACTGAACATAACAAAGGAAGTTGTCCAGTAATAATGAATAAAAAGAAGGGGAAAGAACATCACTGCAATGTATAGAAAACCACACAGAAACATCTGTTTATTATTGGTATTTTAACTTCGTGGCCTGAAGTCAGGTCCCCCAGCATCAACACTTTCTTTAATAAATGATTCACATGCATCTTTATTTATTATGGATTTATTATTTATTAAGGACTTTGGAACATTTTAGGGTTCCGCCAAAAGTCAGGAGAAATTCTTTAACAGTGACAAAATGGGAAACATACTGTTCTATTCTAAACAATTGTTTGGTTTGGTTTTATTTTTTATTTTTTGCCAGTTCTGTGCTTGAGCTCATTCCTTAGACTTTTTCAAGGCTAGAGCTCTACCACTTGAGCCTCAGCACCACTTCCATCTTTTTTCTATGTGTGTGGTACCGAGGAATCAAACCCGGGTCTTCATGCATGCTAGGCAAGCACTCTATCACTAGGCCAAACTCCTGGCCTGTTTTATTTTATTTTTGTTTCCGTCCTCGTATTGAACTCAGGGCCTAGTCTCTGTCCCTGAACTTTGTTGTTCAAGTCTAATGGTCTACCACTTGCGCTCTACTTCTGGCTTTTTGGTGAATAATTAGAGTTAATAATTTCACAAACTTACCTTCCCAGGCTAGATGTTTAACCTTGATGCTTAGATCTTGGCTTCTTAAGTAGTTGGGATTACAGGCATGAGCCAAGTGGATCTAGATCCTTCTAAACAATTATTATCCGTTATAATAACTCAATCTTGTACTCTTGATTTTGTTTTTTTAAGCTTTTTATTTTTTGTTTAAATCATGTCTTATCTTTCAGTGATGTTTATAGGGAACTCAGTTTAAGATGTCAATGAATAAGGCCGATGCATCAGGTTCAATGTCACTCTGGGAGCAGTCTTTCTGTCTCTCCCAACCCCACCCATCTCCTTATGTTACCAAGTTCGAGTCTTACATATGTACACTGATTGTGACCACTGAATCACTCACTGTTCTTCATTCTGTGCATCTTTAACTCTTGATTTAAATATTGCAAACTATGAAATGTAGTCAGTTTGGGCATTTTTGCCTATACTTTGTACTGCCTAAATAACAGGGATTTGATGGTTTAGCAAAAAGGTAATTTCTGATCGTTTCTTTGCATTGAAAGTGAATTAGAGAACTTAGGAAAACAGGTGGTCAGGACTTGGTAAATGCTTTGATGACAAAGTCTGGTTAATAAAGCTTAGCTTCTAACACACATTTTTCTTATCTCAAGAATCTACTGACCAGAACTTACCTTGCTCTATGTTTACCATTGGACAACAGAAGTATTAGTTTTTAAAAGGAAAGCTCTTTGGAAAAATGTTTCGAAATTTTTAGAAAATCCATGTTGCAAAAATATGAAGGTATTTCTAGGGCTCCATGGGCTTGAGATAGAGGAAACATATCTGGATATTTAAGTCTCCTACAGTGCTACCTGAAAGAATCAGAGGAGAAAATATTCAGTGTATTTTCCACTCAATTCAATCCTTCCAGTTCTGTTCAGACTGAGAACTTGACTTTACCAAGGATTGTATGTACATACTAGTCCTTAAACAAGATGACATTTCCTGATCTTTCCTGATAGGAAGTCTGGCATTTCTATAAAAAGTAAAGTATCCTGAGATTAGTAGGAAACTAATGAGTATCTAGGTGACTCTCTTACACCTTGTAGAGGTGTGGAGGTGTTGTTTGCTTTGTTTAACAGACATCACAGACACAGCAAGGATCATCTCATTGCAGCCAAAATTTAACTCTCTCATGTAAGCATAAATTTGACTGAAATTTAGCATTTGTAGAGCAAAATAAAGCACAGGCTCCATCTCAAAGATATATGTTCATTTTTTAAATTTGCAATAACAACTTTTAAAATTCCTGTATACCCTATGAAGAACTACCTAGGGATATATTTTCCAAGCTTCTTCATATGCTAGTGATTAAACTCAGGGCTCTGAACATGCTAATCAAGTTCTTTATGTTCTATCACTGAGCTTATAATTGTTTCTTCACTCCCAAATCTGAAATGATCCTTCAGACATCATTTATTGTGGAAATAATGCTGTCAGTATCCTGAGAAAAATGTATCTTAGTCTGTGTTGTTGCTTCAAATTATGTGGCATTTGTTTAGGTAAAACCGTATATTTTTAACACAAAAGTATCCTAGAAGGCAAACGTTTTATAATCGTTAGAATTTTTATATAAATCTAACAAAATCTTTGGAAAATTAAATCCCATTTTGACATGAGTTGCTTTAGCCAAACTCTATCATTTGCCTTAGAATTTATATCATTGATGTAAAGGTGATAAAGCGCATTTTAAAAAACAGGAACTTCTTTTCCTGACAGATCCACTAAAGATACATTCTCTGAAATGAGACATATCACATTCCACACAATAAATCATTGTGCTATTATTTGTGTGCAATGGCATTCTATCTGTAACCCCAGATACCTAAGGAGCTGAAATCTGAGGGGACTGTGGTTCAAAGTCAGCCCAGACAGAAAAAGAGTTAACCACAAAAATGCCAGAAGTGGAAACATGACTCAAGTGGTAGAGTACCAGCTTGGGTGAAAAAGTTTGAACTCAGACCTTGAGTTCAAATCCTAAGAATAGCACACACACACACACACACACACACACACACAAATACATACACACAAAACACAGAAAATAAATTGCTAATACAGCACTTAAGGCAAATTAAATGATAAAAATAATAATATTTTGAAAATCTACATAAAGCAACAATAAAGCTTCTTTTGTCTATGATCATAAATGTCACTGAAGTTTTTTCTCCCTAGTAAGATGGCCTGATCACACGAGTAGAATGGACGAATACATTAAAGTACAAAAACACAATGCTACTCACCTAAACATCTATAGAATGACAAAACAAAGGCCTCTTTATATAACATCTACTAGTTATTGGAACTCTAGTCTATTTTATAAATTTGAAAGTAAGCTGAGTGCTGATTCCTATAATCCTAGCTACTCAGGCAGCTGAGATCTGAGGACTGAGGTTCAAAATGAGTCTGGGCAGGTCTATGAGACTTATCCAATTAACTAGAAAAATGTCAGACATGTAAAGTGCCAGCCTTGAGCAAAAAGAAACCAAGTGAGAGTTCAATGCCCTGAGTTCACATCTCAGTTTCAATATATTTATTTTATTAATGAGAAAGGATTTCATAAAGATAAACACTCCAAATTTTTATTAAAGATGGATACGTAATAGATATATAGATAACAGATAATAGAAAGAACAAATACAGAGATAGATGAATAGATACATACTTAGATAAATGATGAATAGATGATACATTGACAGAGCATCCAAGTGTGAAAATGGCCCCAATTTCAATAAAATCACACATGTTATTTTTTTCATTAACAAAATTACAAACAGAAATGCCACTAGACTTAGAAATTATGTTTGAAATGCCAAATATTGCCTAAGATTTCAGTAGGATTAAAAATGAAAACAAAATAGCCTAGACAAGAAAGGAAGTGGGTTGTCTGAAATGAAAAAAGTTGTCTGCACAGAAGTTTCAAGTTTTTCATTATCATCAAAACAACTGTCTCAACATGAAAATCACATAGTACCCAATACACAAGGAGAAGCCAGTCCTCACTCTCAACAGTTTTTCCTGTAAAGTGACCTATAAGCCTTTGAGTTCTCTGTCTTGGTGGTTTATTTCTTTTGCATTGTCAGATGTTTGTAGAATGAATTAAATGTCAATAATAACATAGTAAAACTAAACAAGTTCCAAGTATATTCTGTGCATTGAACCCTGACACACTACAGAATGCTGGATGCTCTTCTAGTATTAATTTTATTTCCCTCTCAGTAACTAATTTGTTGAAGGCAAAATAGCCGACAACCTTATAGACACAGGCCCTCAGTAAAAAAAAGTTTTATCCACATTGCATTTGTAAAGGTTTTCTGGAAGAAGTGAACTTACACACACAAACAAAGGGCCTTATGAACTTATTAAATCAGATCACAGGATCACAGGCTGGATAGTGGTACAATGTCCTTCTAGAGGCTGGAGAACCTGTAGTAGCTATTCAATCTGAGATGCTAGAGGTGTCAGAAGAAGAGAGACTGGTGGTATGGTGCAGACTACGTATGTGCTCTGAATGGCTGATGGGAGTCTACATGGAGAAGGTAATGAGGCTAGAGTCTTCACATCTGCGTATAGAAAAGACAGCAATAGATAACAGCTCAGAAAAGTCCAGTTTCCACATTCTGGAAGGCTTCTTCCTTCTGCTTTGGCTCCACCCGGGCCCCAGCCTGTTGGATGGAGACCCCAGTCAGGGCAGGTCGTCTTTGTCTCATATCCATGTGCCAATCCTCTCTAGAAATGTCCTCACAGACACACCCAAAATCTGTTTTACTAATCATTTCAGTGTCTGGCAATCCAATCTAGTTGACAAACAAGCATAATCATCATTAGTGCACTCTTTGTCAACTTGACACCAAAATTCATCTGTTTAAACTACGATTTTCCAATGAAGACATAACTCCATGATACATGACCTTACTATCCTGCCTACAACTGAAAAACACAGTATTTTCTTCCTTGGGAAAGGAAGCAAAGTTCTTTTTCATTGATTTTTATTTTTATTCTGATATCCCATTAGTAAAATATAATATTGTATCGTTAGTAATCTTGATATTAAAGTCAACCAATATTATTTGAAGTGATTAATGAATTTCCTAAAAGTTTTCCAACTTCCTATCTGTGGCCTTCTTCTGTACTCAACTTTGCAGTTGTCAGGAAGAAAGACAAAAGTGACAGATAAGGAATCTTATGTGGATGTCATACTGTCCCTCAAATGTGGGCTGTCTTCTTCTCATCGTAAATCAAACAGTCAACACTTAGGACTCTGCTGTGATCAATTTCTATCATGAGGAAGCCCATTGGTAAAAAGAAGATGGGTTAGAATGGAACTGATGAACAAGGAGATAAATGAACAACAATAAAATGAGAAAATGGGTAGAAACTGTTAGGTCTGACTGGAAGAACTGCCCCTCCGCACTTCCTCTTTGTGCAAGATAGTACATAGCCTTACCAGAAATCACTGGCCTGAAACCAGTAATCCCTTGATTGTCAATCACCTGACTGTGTGTCAGCAAGGGAACCCAGGCTCAGAGATCATTCCTTCCTGGCTCAGGTCACTTTCTGAACTGCCTTGGTCACACCTCCTTCAGACAGCTAGAGAGGTTCCTCAAGCTCTGAGATTACTTCCACATCTAATGTGATCACATCTCCCTGCCTTCCTTCCCTCTACACTCGCACTCACTTACAGTCCTGTCCCTCTTCTTTTCTCTCTCCAGAGGGCTCCATTTCATGAGGGCTGGCAGTTTTCCTCTGGACAATAAGCTCTTTTCTATTTGAACCATGTGGCAGTTTCCTTTTGACAAACCTTATGTCTGAGGCCAAAACCTGGCAGGGGATAGAAGGGCAAAGGGAGTGGAGACAGCAAAAGCCCAATTCTAAAATTCAGCCAGTGTCAAGAGATTCACAAATTCAATTTACTCAATGAAAGTAACGTAACTTAGGGCATACGAAGGAGAGAATGTGAACCTCCTATTTCATGGAACAGTGAGAAACTGGGGGAGAGATCTCCACACAGTAAGTATTCAATTGAGAGTTGTCTCTAAGAGTGTGCCTACCACCAGATAGACATCCAGTCTAGCACGAATGCCATTAACGTCTCAGTTGGGCTTGGAAAGTGAGTGAGTATATGTATGCCTCACAAGTAGAAAATGGAGAAAGTGCTTATAGGGATGCTCCAGACCTGACTCTACAGCTCAAAACTGGGGGACCAGAGAGCCAGAAGTGGGTGGCAAGGATGGATCACGATGTTTCCCACAGGCAAAGCAGATTTTATATTAGATTCTATTTAAATTCAATCAAAATATCTTTTTGGACTATCTATTTTATTCAAAAAACATTAGGTTAACAAAAAATATGGTACTTACTTTAGAAACTACTGTGGTATCTACTACGATTTTTAATTGATATGGATGGAAGAAAGCCAAGCACTTGTTTTCTATTTCTTCATGCCAGCCACAATGAGTACAATGCTTCCTAAGTACTGAATATATTCTGACTATCCCATTTCATCCCTCCTTAACTTTATTTTCACTCTTAAATACTGTCCTTAATCATATAATAGTGTTCATTGTGAAGCAAGAAAACTAATCAATGCTAAAAAATTTATTACTCTGTTATGTTACTATCAGTTTCTCCTTTTGTGTGTTCCAGTGCTTGAACTCAGGGTCTCCTAAGTATACATACATAATATCTGTATATAATATAATATAATGCTATAGTGTATAATATACATATATTGTATACATATACATATCTGATATATTATCAATGCAATATATGGATATATACATTATACATATATATACTATATGTATATACATTATATGTATATATGTATATACATCATATGTGTATATACTGTGTGTATATATTATATATGGATGTATGGATATATACATTATATGTATATATACATTATGTATCATATTATATATATGTATGGAGAGAGAAAGAGAGAGAAAGAGAGAGAAAGAGACAGAGAGAGAGAGAGTGTCAGTTGGAGGACTTGATCTCAGGGACTGGGTTCTTTTGCTCCTAGCACTCTATTACTTGGAGCACAGTACCACTTCTTGCTTCTTGGTGGTTAATTGAGATAATTGTCTCTTGATCTTTCCTGACTGGGCTGGCTTTGAACCAGGATCCTCATATCTCAACCTCTTGAGTAGCTAGGATTACAAGCCTGATCCACCAGCACTTGGCAGCACTTTTGGGAGGCTGCCTGTGAGGCATCTCCCCCTAAATGCTTAATTTACCTAGGCCACCTCAAGTTTTACTTCTTGTTCAAGCCACCTTGGGTCCTTGTCTTGGGAGTTTGATGAATGAATTATAAAGGGAAGGGAAGGCAGGCATCATGAAGATAACAGTTTATTTCAGTGAGAATGAATAGAGCTCTTGATGACGGTGTGGGGAAACCAGGAGAGGCAGGCCACTCAAGTGGCTGTCAGAGGGTTTGTAATCTCTTTGGCTTTAGGTACCAGTTGACTTCTAGGCTCATGACGTGCTTGGTAGTTGGCGCCCTTTTAGCCATGGGGGCTGGTGTCATACACACAGTTCAAAATTTGTCTATAGTTATGGTCCATGTCACCTTTCCTTTTCTTGCCTTTCTGAGGCAAAGGGAAGGCTGGGAATGCATCTATGGAGACACAAGAAGTTCTTTTGTGTGTGCGTGATTATGTGCTAGTATCATTGTTAGAACTCAGAGAATCCTGCCCACCTTGGTTTTTGGGTTGTTTTTTTTTTTTGCTCAAGTCTGGTATTCTACCACTTGAGACACACCTCCACTTCTCGCCTTTTCTCAGAGATTTATCTGCCTGGGATAGTTTTGAATTATGATCCTCAGATCTTAACTTCCTGAGTATAGAGAATGGCAGGAGTGAACCACAGGCACCCAGCCTTCTGGTATGTTCCTTTTACTCAGAGGAATCTTTTTTGGGTTCTAATGCCATATCTTCATATGCCTGATGGTCTGAGGAACTAACCCATTCAATTGCAGTGTGAGAGCATGGCAGATGCTGCTCACTTCAAGACAGAAAGAACAGGGAGAGAGTGTTTGTGTTAGAGAGCTTTGTCTTTTGTCCTTTTCTACCATCATACACTGCAGCGGAGTGTTCATGATCAGCCTGTGTCTCGTCGTCCTCTCATTCAATCCTCACTAAAAACGCCTGACACCCCCTGCCCCCATGTAACAGAGCATATTACTAATCTCCTAGTGGTTTCTCACCCCATCAGCAATCAAGATTAACCATGACCTTTACTCATTTACTAAGTTCCAGAACATATTTCTAAATTCTGATTTTGTGAGCATGCAAGTTTTTCTTTTAACATTCAGATTCTGTTAATTTAAACAAATGCTTGCAACAAATCTTGGCCATAAACGCCACACACACACACACACACACACACACACACACACACATATAATTACACAATTAGTATGACTAAATGAATTCTACTATTACAGCAGTACTGTGGCATAATTAAACTTTGCTCTATATATTTATGTTTTGGTGCTAGTCCTAGGGCTTCATCTCAGGGTCTGCACTGTGTGTCTAATTTGGTGTTGTCCCATTTGAGCCACAGCTGCACTTCCTGCTTTTTGGTGGTTAATTGGCAGTGAGAGTCTGATGGGATATTCTATCAAGCTAGCATTGAATAGTAATCCTCAAATCTCAGTCTGCTCAGTACCTAGTATTACAGGCATGAGCCACTAATGCCCAGCTACTATGTGTATTTTAGTAGCTGCCCTCATTTTATAGGACTCTGGTTTTTGTAGTACAGGGCATTTGAACTCAGAGAACTCACACTTTCTAAACTAGTGATAAGATAGTGGTCTACCACTTGATCCTTGTCCCCAGCTCTTTCTTCTTTCCTTCATTATTTTTCATATAGGACCTTACTTTAGCCTAGGTCAGTTTATTTAGAGCATGACATTGTTTATATTTCCTGAATAGCTTGGACAACTGGTATAAACCATTGTACCCAGCTGTTGGTTAGTTAGAATGAGAGTCCTGTGAACTTTCCATTCAGGCAGAAAGTTTTGTCTGGAGTCACCAGATCAAAATTCTAATGTCTAATAAGCACAGAAATTCATATGGACTTGTAAAGACAGATATAGTGGTGAAAGCCTGTAATCTCAGCTACTAAAAAGCCTGAGAAAAGATTGGATCCATACTGGGAAAAAAATGTTTAGAGGGATTTTTTTATGATAGAAAAAAATAACTAATAAAAAAGGGACTGTGAATGTGGCTAAAGTGTGTCAAGTGTTGCCCAACAAGCAGGAGGCTCTGAGTTCAATTCCAGGGCAGCCAAAAAATATATACATAAGTAAACAAAAATAAAGTTGGATGCTGGTGGCTCACACCTGTAATCCTAACTACTCAGGAGGCTGAGATCTAAGGATCACAGTTCAAAGCCAGCTCAGGCAGGAAAGTCTGAGGCTCTTATCTCTAACCACCAGAAAACAGAAGTGGTACTGTAGATCAAAGAAGTAGAATGTTAGCCTTGAGCAACAGAGCTCAAAGACAGCACCTGTTGTTCCAGAACTAGAGAAAACAGAGAAACCACATCTGAAGAGGCCGAACTGGGAGTCTTTACTGGAGAACAGGCATCTGCAGATGGACTTCTGTCTCCTAGCTCAGCACAGAGTTTTAACCAAGATTTTAAAACCAAAACCCACATGCTTGGGTGGGGTATCCAAGCCCAACAAAGCAGACCATATAAGGCAGATGTCAGCTTAAATTTCCCATACATGGGGACACACCTCAAATGTTCCCTTTGGAGAGGTAATCAAAGGCAAGCAATCAGACCATTTATGGGAAACTTAAGGCCAGCATTCTCTATAGTGGCAAAAGCTTTTCTAAGAGGAAACTATGACATCTACAATTCAATAAATGGAAATCTCACCTCTAGGCTTTTCAGAGCTGAGTGGAAAGCTCCCTCCACCCAGCAAGGAACCAGGAAGGCTGTGAGAACAGGGCTGTGTTAGGAGACCCAGTCTCCTTATTTCATACTCAGGCAGTGAGTTCAAGTCCCATCACCTACAAGAACATAATTAAAAAATAAATTTTATTTAAAGATGAGAACAAGGACAAGTAAAAGGAAACAATCTGACTCCTTAGTAATATGAGTGCTGAATGTCTATTAATATATTCATAGCAATATAAGGAGTTCTGAGTGACTACTTCCGGTTTTTCTGTTTCCTTACCCAAGATGACATGAAAACTAGAAGAGAATTTCCATATAATCCCAATGAAATATCACTTTGGAACATATATCTGATTAACTACAGTTTATGTCACATATTTGGTGACACAGAAAAGTCACAGTGCAAAAGAGAAGGTCCCATCTGTGTAAAGGTTCTCCTAAAGACAACTCTGTTGGTCTGGAAACTTGACTCAAGGGATAGAGCACCAGCCTTGAACAGAGAGAGCCAAGTGAAAATGCAAGGTCCTGAGTTCAAGCCCTGGTACTAGCATACAAAACAAAGCTACTCTATTAACATAACAAATATTCACTCTTAATTTGTAAGTATGCTCAAATTCACAAAATTGGAATTTGTTTCATTGATTCCACTAGTTTTGTTTTTCAACATGGATATATTAATACACAACAAATTTATAACAGGATTTTCAGTGATTTCATCTCTTTAGTTGTGGGGTGTCTGATGTATTCTTCACAAAATTTTATAACTAAACATGGAAAAAGAGGTAAATCCCTCAACAAATAGTAACTACACATGCATGACTCAAAGCAAAGCAGGCGATCCAGTCTCAGCAGCCAGGTATAGACAGAGCTCCATTGGCCTGCAGAACCACTCAAGAGGCTGAGATCTGAAGACCTAAGTTCAAAGCCAAACAGGACATAAGGCTCCTAACTATAATTAACCCCCCCAAAAAAATTCTGAAGTAGAGCTGTGGCTACAGTGGTTGAGAACTAACCTTGAGCACAAAAGCTCAGGGATAGTGCCCAGGCCATATTTTAGTACTGGCAGAAGGAGAAGGAGGAAGAGGAGGAGCAGGAGGAGAAGGAGGAGGAGGAGGAGGAGGAGGAGGAGGAGGAGGAGGAGGAGGAGGAGGAGGAGGAGGAGGAGGAGGAGGGGATGGGGCAGGGAGAGAAGAAGAGGACGAGGTGGAAGAGGAGGAGGAGGAGGAGGAAGAGAATAGGAGCTTGGGATTAAACCTAGGTTCTCCCATTATCAAATAATTCATATATTGAACATGGAGACACTGTGTTAATGAATTAAATAGAAGATACTATTTTAATTATAATTTCCTCAACTTCTTTTTCCTGGTTTGATTATACCAGGATGGCTGTGCTGTTGGGTAGAAGAGCATGTGTGCCAGTGCCCCTTTGTAAATGCTCTCCAAGCCCAGTGCTGGCGACACACCTGTAACCCCAGATAGAACCCTGTTACCTAAGGATCCCAGTCTAAAACAAGGCCTTACAGAAAAATCCAAGAGATTTTTTAACTCCAATTACCCAGAAAAAAATCCAGAAGTGGAACTGGGGCTCAAGTATTAGACAGGCAGCATTGAGTAAAAATGCTAGCAAAGGCACGAGGTCCTGAATTGAAATCCTAGGACCAGTGAGCACACAGGCATACATGCTCTCCATTTAAACCACACTCCGGTGCCAGACACATCCATGAAAATCTACAAGGTTCTTTTGGGATTAGCTGCATTCTGCCTGTGAAGCAAGGAGTAGAGAGTAAAAATAACAAAACCACAGCCTAACAAACAACCATAAAAAAGGGCCAAGGCTTTCGTGGCTGATTGAGATTCAACTAGTGACACCAATTGTGCAAAGAGCCCAGGAGATGAAAATAACCAGACTATGGCTGTGTGGTGACACTGCTGACAAGCCACTTCCTGCTGGCAGCTCCAGAGAGTCTGGAACCATTTTCAATGGCTTCAGAATTGGATGAGGGATCTCTTGTAGTCCTCAAGCTAATCAGGGAATCAGAGCTAAATGAAAAAAATGCTAAAACACACTTGAATTCTTTGTTCTTCCCTTACAAAACTTGGTAAAGTCTCAGAATGAATGGAAAAATAAATGTTATCACCTGTGGTCAGAACTAATATAGGATTTAGAACACATGTATGTATGTACCCCAGGTAATTTAAGGGAATCTGTGGGGATAAGAGAGACATAAGACAATGATGGAAGCAGTTACACTAATCAAGATGCATTGTATTCATACATTGACATTGAAACCCCTGTGCAACTACTGAAAGAATATTAAAAATGGAAAAGAACTGGAACAAGGTATTCTTTTTGTTTTTTAAGTAAACAGTTGGAACACGGTACTCACAGCAACTAGAATCAGAAATGCTGGAAACATGCAGAAGTTGCAAGAAGAGAATTGTAAGGTTCCACATGTAAAATGAAGTTGTTTCTCAATAATCTAAAGGGTATTTAAAGTGGGCTATGCAACTGGATGAATCCGACAGAAAGGAAATGAAAGGGGAAGAAAGAGATGGCTGATATATCGCAGGCTATTTTGTTTGCTGTCCTGAAATCTTTGGAGTTCCTCATAGGAAGTGGAAAAAATTTCACAGAGAGGAAATGCTATTATCTGTACTACATTTCAGGATAGGCATTATTTTTCTTAAAAAATAACAACCTTTTAGCAAAATTGGGCCCCTATATTTGTAAACAGTGCTATAAATTACCAGTGTGGTCTATCTTACTAGAGCTCAATGCTACCTACAGTAAAAAGAAAAGAAAAGAAAAACAAAACATGGTAAAGTTGTGTGTTTATGTTATTTGAAAAAAGGATTAGACTATCAAGGGAAAAGAAAAGGCTTGTAAAGCTTTGATCTGAAGAATGATTCTAAATTATGCTTACTTACAATACCCCAGACATATGTGCAATTCCCAGAAATCACTTTGTGAAATGCCTGGGTCAATCTCAAAGGACTTTTGGACTTTCAACCTATGGGAACAGAAACTTCTACGATGACCTCTCCATGGACTGCTGCATAAAATTCCAAAAATCATTCTGACAGTAGGTTTTAACATCTAGCAAGCAGTCTGTGGTGAAAATATAAAATTGAAAGAAAATGACTCTTCAAAGTGGTATTTAATTGTTCAACACTTCAGTGGAGCCAGGAATGGAGCAGGCCACCTGGCAATTTTATAAGGTGAAAAATTGCTTTCCTCAATGCTGACATTTATACTTCTGCCTTAGTATAGCAAAACTTTGTTCACTAGTAGCTGCTATGACTTCCACACTCAAAGAACAGTGTAAAAATGTAGCTTTTTGATGTGCAATCTAGCACATTCAGAATCATCTCTAAGGTTTTCATGAATTTGAAAACATCCATCTTAGTAGGGTGTAAAATTGCTATGATTTATGGGATTAAATGGATTAATGGGTCCACTTTATTTTTGTATGTGTCAGCACTGGAGCTTTATCCCTCAGGGTAATATACTCTTCCTTCACTTTTTAAAATTCTAAAAAAAATTTTTTTTGCCAGTCCTGGACTTGAGCTCAGGGTCTGAGCACTGCCCTTTGACTTTTTCAAGGCTAGAGCTCTACCACTTGAGCCTCAGCACCACTTCCAGCTTTTTTCTATGTATGTGGTACTGAGGAATCGAACCAGGGTCTTCATGCATGCTAGGCAAGCACTCTACCACTAGGCCAAACTCCCAGCCCCTTCCTTCACTTTTTCACTGAAGTCTGGGGTTCTACCATTTGAACCATACCCCCACTCAACATTCGCTGATTAATTAGAGATTAATTGTAATCTCACATATTTCCCTGCCTAAACTGGCTTTGAACCTTGATCTGAATATCTTAGCCTCCTAAGGAGCTAAGATGGCAGATATGAACCACCAGTGCCTGTCGTATCTGGGACATTTTATATTATAAAGAAAAAAGAGAGTCATATAAAAAGCAACTCCTTTATAGGCTAAATGAACAACAACCTGAAAAGTAATAATTTCAAGAATTTGAATGTTATTAACATTTTAGAGAAAAATCAGAAATTCAAAGAAAAACAGAATGATGAGTATTTTCATTCCCAATAAACTTTTAAAACATTGCTGATTCTTTTAAGAGATTTTATAATTTGAAAAGAAAAGTAAAAATAAAACATGGATAATTGTAGATATTTAAACATTTTAAACTCCAGCTATCAACATTAGAAATGGGTACCATTAAATCTCAGAGTAATTATAGTCCTTCATTTTACTTTCAAAATGCCCCAAATGAGGATGCATTAAATTAAAAAAAAAGTAATACAACTACAAGGCAGCCTGAAAATTACTTTCCTTCTTCAGGAAGTGAATTTGAATTTAGGAAATAGAACTGGAAATATAAATTGCTATAAAGCTGAAGAGAAAATAAGCCTGCATTTCCTTGTCATTAAGTCACATTAACATGAAAAACAGTGTCAATGTCTTAGTTCTCCTAAAACTAGTTGAACTTTTCAAAGATCACTGTGTGGGTTTCAAATTAATATCTAAATGGTAGAATTTTAATTGATTGGAAAATGTTACTGGAAAGTACAGGGAAGAGAAGGAAAGAAAGGAAAAAAGAGGAGAAAGGATTGGGGAGTAGCAAGGAGAAAATTGGAGGGAGGGAAGGAGAGAAGGAAGGAGGGAAGGAGGGTAGGAAGGCAAGAAGGAAGGAAGGAGGAAGACAGGCAGGTTAGGCAGGTAGGCAGGCAGGTAGGCAGCAGGCAAGCAGGCTTAGACTCATGTACCCAAGCTGGCTTTGAACTGAGATCTTCCTATCTCTACTTCCTGAGTAGCTAAAATTAGTCAGGCATGGGCTATTGGCACCTGGATAATACATTTTTTTTCTGTTGGGTGGATAGAAAAAGAGAAATGCTGAAACCTCAAAAGATAAAACTGTAGAATCGGTTGTAAGGAAATATATGTACATGAAAACGTGTATGGAAGTCATGACTTTCAAATTCACTATGGCCACAATTTAAACACAGGTTTGCATTTGCTTAGGGGATCCAATCCAGAGCCCTTCTTGCTAGGCAAGGGCTCTGCCACTCAGACCATGACCATATCTGTATAGCTACATCTGAAAGACAATGCTTGCAACCAACACTGCAAACAGTAGCTCTTGTGAACTATTAGTAATACTTCATATATTTGTATTCATTTTCAAAAATGACATACAATGTAAAGCTATAGCATACCAATCATAGTCATTGAAAAGAGAATACTTTACTCTTGTATGGTGTCTGGTTGTGTAAATTATTCCAGTTAATATCTTTAAGTCCTAGACACAAAGCACATTTTTATGAAAAGAGAGAGAGACAGCTATTTTCTTGTTTGTTAATTTTGGCTTTTTTCAGGTAAGGTTGTGCTGTATAATACACTCAAAACTAGCCTGGAACTCACCATGTATGTAGCCTAGGGAGACCTCAACCTCACTATCTTTTTACCTCAGTGGCCCAAGTGCTGGAATTACAGGTGCACACTACCATGTCTGGCTCAAGGCACTTCCTCTGCAATTAACTAGCTTAGCTCAAGTGGTAGAGCCCTAGCCTTGAGCAAAGGTTCAGACACAGCACCAGACCCTGAGTTCAAACCCCAGGACTAGTACAGGAAGGGGAAGGAAGGAAGGAAGGAAGGAAGGAAGGAAGGAAGGAAGGAAGGAAGGAAGGAAGGAAGGAAGGAAGGAATAATCAGAAAACAGATATTTTAATAGTTGAGGAAATCCTGGTCCTTAGTTGAAATGTTGTTTGGAAATAGGACATGGAGAGGTTGATCCTCTCTCCCCTTCCATGGGCTGAGGCTTAAATGTGTGGATGATTCAGGGAGTCTTTCTATCCTCACCTCCCACTTCTGGTTTAATTAGATCTCTAACAAGGGCCCCTTGCTGCCCTCTACCTTAAAATAGTTAAGTGCCCTCTTGGGTTTCCCAGCAATTTACACCCTAAACTTTACCACAGCCTTGTAAACTTGCAAACTGTGAGATTCCACCCCCTTCTCTTCCTGTGAGATTAGTGCATTCTGTGAGGAAAAGGACACTGGTAAGTTCTAGGATTTACAAGTGCAGTCTATAAGGTGTAAATTGCAAAGGAGCCCCAGACTGCAAGGAAGCATTTCACTGTGGAAAGCAGTGAAATGCCTCTGTACCCACCCAGGTCTTTCATGAGGAAGACTAGAAAAACGGATGTAGAGTGAGAGTCCCAATACATCAGCAAAGTGGGGCCGCAACATCAGATGTGTGTGGATTCAATAGGAATAAGACATGTAACTTGTTCTCCAATTGCACATGGAAATTTTAACAAACTAGGTTTTCTTTTTCCTTTCTTTCTGTGCCAGTATTGGGACTTGAACTCTCACTTGCTTACTTTTTTGGATCAAAGCTAGTGCTCTACCAAAAGAGCCACACCTACTTCTGGATTTTTGGTGATTAAGTGGAGATACAAGTCTCACAGACTTTTCTGTTGGGGCTGGCTTGGAACCTCAAACTTCAGATCTCAGTCTCCTGAGAGATTACAGATTACAGATGTGAGCTAGCAAACATTAGATCACTAATGTAGCCTATGTGAGTTTGATTATTAAATGGTTGAAGCACTTGTAGACCCTGAAAAGTGCAGTTAAAATCTTGTTTTAGATCCCAGGGCCAAAGTTCAGGAGTCCCAAGTTAGACTCTGCCCTCCCTTCATATGACAGACAGACAAAGAGACATGGTAAAAACCAAAGAAAGCAAACTGATTATATGGTAGCCAGTTCTTTAGCGCAGTAGAATTTGAGCCCTGTATAGTGGGTTTTCTGTGGCTCTTATGTGAGCAAGCATATATTGTCTAGAATAAGAATCTCTGATGGCTGATTTTTCTCAAAGCATAGTAAAATCACTGCCACTGGAATTTCTGGCTTTACTTATAAATACAGGTGTCTCCATTCTACTCCAGAATTATTAAATTTAATAGTTCTCCAGGATAAATACCCAACACTTAGAAATCCTATCCCAGGAAAAGTCACAAGTTATTTCCATGTTCCTGATATGTGGCAATCATATATATCCAATACAATTTATTAGAAACAAGTAGTTTAATATTAACCAAAATGTGTTTCATGACTAAGAACTGCACATAGCTAGAGTCTATTGCATGAAGATAAATGTAGCTACTGCCTGTAACTGAGGTGTGAAGCAAGTGGTTGAATCCCATTCTTGAGGCAAATAGCCACTTTGAAAGCACTATGCTATGTACTAGCACAAGAGTGATTCTCTGTATCTACATACACGTATATATGTGTGTATGTATATATACATGTATATTCCTTTTTAAAAATGTTTTTGCCAGTTCTTGGGCTTGAACTCAAGTCCTGAGCACTGTTTTTAGCTTTTCTCAGGACTAGAACTCTACCACTTGAGCCCCAACACCACTTCCAGCTTTTTTCTATGTATATGGTAACAAGGAATCGAACCCGCGTCTTGGCAAATGCTAGGCAAGCACTCTACCAGGAGGCCAAACTGCCAGCCCTATACATGTATATTCTAAAGGCATATATGCTATATGTATATATGGTATGTACACATACACACACATATATACTTGCTTCAGTTACAGGTGTGAGGCAGCAGCTCCATTTGCTCCTATGCAATACATTCTAAGAGGTAATTCCCAGTCATTAAATCACACTTTGGAAAATGCCAAAATACTTGTTCCTAATAGGTCATATTAGATCTACATTACCATATACACACATGTATTTGCACACATATTTATATTCATATATATGCATATATGTTTATATATGCATATGTGTATATATACATATCTCTCACCAAAATATATAGACAGCTAGATTAGACAACTCTGTTAACTAATAATGGGGAAACAAATCGAAATCAAGCTCCATGTCTTAGAAGTTACACATGAAATATGTTCATATTTTAAGCATTACTTTTCCATTTCCCATCTTCGCTGTTGCATGTAAGCATCTCCATGATCCGTGGCTATAATCCTCAGCTGCAAATCTAAACAGGCATTCTGGTCTGTATCTTTTCACCATGTGAATCCATTTATCAATGTACAGCTGTACATCACTTCCTCCCCCAGACAACCAATCTCATAGGTCATCTCAAAATCAGCCAAAGTCAGATTCAGAAAGCATAAGCGTCCAGTAATCTAATTGAACTTGAGAGTCTGCCGTGAGACTGCAGCCTCGAGCCCAGGCTTCACATCAACTGACGTTATTTTGAAGCATCCCCTCTCCTAATGCTGCTTTTCAAATGACAAACCTCAGAGTCTGGAGAGGAATTTTTTTCTCTGTTTTCAGTGTGAAACTCAACTTTTCTTATTTTCACTGTTAAATGTTTTTCTAATAGTAGTTAATTCACACACACCCAGGCTTATTTTTGAAAAGAAATATTCTCCCCGACATACAAAAATCAGAATTAAGGTTGAATGCTGTAGTAGACAGATGTTCTCTCCCATGAAGAGAAATGTAAGCACAAACTAATTTCACCTATCAAAATTTCAATGGCTTTTATTTAGAAATGTGATTAATAATGTATAAAATATTTAATATAGGTTTAACTAATACATTTAAGTAATACAATTAATTATGAAAGAGAATAGTTTCTGCCTTCTCTATATTTGGAGTGGCTTAGTCCAATCATAACATTTCTATTGAGAATCTAATCAGATCACTGACGCCACACAACAAACTATATTACTTATTTAGCTTACAAGCTCTCAAATTCCTATTTCCCTTTCAGTAAGAAAGGTGGCAAAAAAGCAAATTCCACACTGAAGACACACATCAAAATCACCAAATAGACCAAATACATAGAAAAAAGGCCCTGACATACTTTGTTCTTATAATTCTAAATATACTAAAAAAGAATAAAATCTTCTTAGCTGGTGTATAGACATGGAATAAGAAAGCTCTAGAGGGTCACACACTTAAAACATTTGAGAAACATGTTGTCTCAGGGTCAGGCTAATTAATGGCACAGCTTCAAGTCTCCTTCCTTTAATCAAAGACATTGGCAGCTCCCTGAGTGTGCAATTAGACCTAGGAAGGCCTCATTACACCCAGGAAGATCAGGCTCTGTCAATTCTTTTTGTCTGTTTATGTCAACTGTCTATTCTATTATTTGACGAATGCACCTGTCATTTTCTCATTTCTCTAAATCAGGATTGTCATAAGTCAGATAGTTGTAGGTGAGATTTTTTTTGTGTGACAGGATTGTCCTAAGTCAAGACTGTCATAATTCAGGATTCTTCAAAGCCAAGATTGTCATAAGGCAGGACTGTTTTAAGTCAGGAGTGTTATAAATCAGAATACTGTTTCCGCTTTTGATTTATTTCTTTTCGCAGTTTTCACCAACAGAAATTAAGATTCATAATGTTTCTGTTTTATATACACTCTTTTTCTAGCCCAATAAAGTTGATAATTAAATTGTATTAGCCATGCCCCCTGCCAGTCATCTGAGATAATTAATTTACATCAATAAACTAAAAATTGAATAAAAATATTCTATTGTCATCTCTTTCTTCTTATTTTAATAAACATCTCTTAGATTTGCCAACTACAACTGGAAGAGGGATTTAGAGGGAAAACTTCTTAAATACAATTTATTCTTCAGAAAAACTATATATTCGACAGTATGGGTCCTACAGTCAGTTTCAAGGAGTGACAGAACTCTGTTAATACTTATTTTTCCTTCATATTAAAAAATATCGGTATGAGTGCTAGTGATTCATGCCTATTATCCTACTCAGAAGGCTGGGATCTAATGCTCACAGTTGGAAGCCTTCTCAGGGAGGAAAATTTAAGGGACTCTTATCTCCAATTAACTACAGAAAGAATGAAAGAATGAAAGGAAGGAAGGAAGGAAGGAAGGAAGGAAGGAAGGAAGGAAGGAAGGAAGGAAGGAAGGAAGGAAGGAAAAGGCAGAAACAAAGCTCAGGTGGTAGATCACTAACCTTGAGTAGAGAAAGCCAAGAGGATGTGAGGGGCTATAAGTTCAAGCCCTATTACTGGCATAAAAATAACTAAATAAGTAAATAAAATGGAAAAAAATCTTACTTATGGTGAATGATGAACAGAAAATGTAGGGAAGGAGAAAAGGCCAAAGAGTTGGAAAGGAGTGGTTAGAATTTCTGATGATTTTTTTCAACTCTACCTGGAATGACCACAATAAGGAGAGAAAGAAGTGTACCCAGGATGGCACTTGTAAAATAAAAAGTTGAATACAGCTTTGTTGTGAATGATTTGACAGATCTCACTGACATCCAGAGATACCAGGCCATGAAAGGACGGGAACACAGTAAAAAGATGTCACTGGAGATGGGAGATAGAGACACTGCCATTGGCATCCCTGGGCACGCATGCTTAATTGCATGCAAACATTACTACTTTTAGAGCTTGAGTAATCACAGAATCTTGACCCTAAAATATCTGGAAATTTTCTAGATGTGAAAAATCCTTTACCCTTCAAAGCTGTGAAAAGGTCTTTGGTTTTATTTGCTGAAAGAAGAGACTTCCCCCAACTCTTTCAATAAATCATTCCTTTGTGATGAGTTGATTAGTCAGAGTACTAGTTCTGAAAGAGAAAAGTAAATACCACAACTAAAATGCATTTATTGGAGACTGTATTGATCAAAGAAGAATTTTAAAGTACACTATAAGGGGTAGTCTCTTAATGTGGAAGCAAGATATTTCTGAGCTATTTCTAAGTATAGAATAATGAAAATCTATGATGTGTGCCTTTTAAAGTACTAATTTCACTCCAAAACTTTTATTTGTAGAGCTAACATTAATTCAAGAATCATAGCTCCCGTAAAGCTTGCCAGAAAGTCAAACTTAAATGTTTGTTCTGAGATTCCTGCCTCTTCTATTTCCATTCTGGTAATCGCCATCAATGCTGACTTCAGAAGTCTCTGAGTCGACAGCAACATACAGAAGGAAAAGAATCTCTAGGCTTTTGATCATTGTAATTTTTTTCCCTCAGATCATCTTTACTTAGAACATCTCCAAACATGGTGCTGCTTCATGCTTCAAGGTCACCTTGGGAATCTAAAGTCTTTCAGTTCCTCTTTATTTTTGTGCTAGTATTGGGCCTTGAACTCAAAGCCGGTGAGCTCGTCTTTAGCTTTGACACTCAACACTGGAACTCTCTGACTTGAACCAGACTACCATTTCAGCTTTTTGCTGATCAATTGGAGATAACAGTGTTCAGATTTATATGTCTAGGCCGGCTTCAACTCCTAAGAGCTCAGCATCCTATGTAACCAGAGGGTTACAAGCACTGGTTTTTTGAAAAGCCCTGTTGTTTTTTCCTGTGTGTGTGTGTGTGTGTGTGTGTGTGTGTGTGTGTGTGTGTGTGTGTGTGCCTGTGTGATTGTGTGGTTGGTTTTGGTGTTGCTTTATTTTTTGTTTTGTTTTACTGATACTGGGGTTTGCGCACACAGCTTTGAGCATGCTGGCTCACTTGCTCAGCTGGATGTCTATGTTTTTTTCCCTGTTTCAGCCCCTCTTTCTTGCAGTGTCATAAAAGCGTGGCTTCCCATATCTGTCTGTTTCCTTGGAGATCACTTTGTCACATTCTCTGACAGACATATAGTCTGTCCAGCTGCACCACAAAAACGCTGACTCCTAAGATCTTGCTGTTGCCTTATCTGTGAGTGGGCTGTCCTATTTTATGACACAGGTGACTTTTCTGGAACTAAACCATAATACCATTTCCGTGGAAGGGGACAGGAAAGCTCCCAGGTGAATGGCCTGGAAGCTAGCTTGGGCTTTTGCTTTCACTTCTCAGGACGTGAACACTCTCTCTCCTTGGTAAGGTGCCTCATTTGTTTAAGTGGTAAACTTCCTATCCACTGCCATCCACCTTTTGCAGTAAACTTTAAAATATTTGGAGTAACTTTAAACATGTGCTTCTTAGGTTTTCTCCTCTCAGAAGCCTCTACAATAGGAGTAATTTATTTTAGTATATATATCTCACTATGTACACTCCCGTGGTTAAGGAAGTAGTCCATTTTTTAAAAAACTGTAATTCAACTGTAATTCAATGAGGGTGAAAGATAGGAAAAAAATCCTTAGAAGGATAAGCCATGAATAAAAATCTTAATGTATTTAACATTTATTAAAATCCATGCTTCCTTAAAATAAACAGGTTTTTTTCCTCTGACTTACAGACATTAAGAAATAGGCAATGTCTATTTCTTAATCAAAATGAATCTTAGAGACATAAATACTACAGGTACAGCTGGACAGCTGAAGCTGTGTATGGAATAAATTATTCCACCATGTTCCTGGAAGCAGGAATAGGGATAATAATGCTACAAAATGACTGCATTTACTGATAATAAGCAAAAGGTGTCGACTGTCATCTTTTGTGCTTTGGTGCCAGTCCTGGGACTGGGTGCTGTTCCTGACCTTTTATACTCAAGGCTAGTGCTCTACCACTTGAGCCACAGTGCTACTTCCAGTTAATTGTGGCTCACTGGAGATAAGAATCTCACAGACTTTCTTGCCCAAGCTGGCTTTGAACCTCAATCCTAGTTCTCATCTTCTAGAGTAGCTAGGACTACAGACATGATCCACCAGCATCTAGCCTCTATTTATACAGAAATGTTTTCTCAATGGTCTTCCAACTTCAGTGTCTTTGTAAACTTATATCCTTGAAATCAACAACAACTAATAAGAAAAGTCTTCAAAAATACTAAATATATTTGCTTCTAAGTCAGTAAGCTTTGATTCTGAGAACTTTGATCCATTCACAGTTCAAAAATGCTTGTTTAAAAAAAACAGTAATTTGTTGACTCTGTGTGTGTATGTGTGTGTGCACACGCGTGCGTGTGCACGCACGCATGAGTGCACCAGTCCTGGCCTTGAATTCTGGACCTTGGCGCTGTCCCTGAGCTCTTCAGCTCAAGGCCAGCACTCTACCACTTGAGCCACAGCACCAGTTCCAGTTTACTGGTGGTTAATTGGAGATAATAACCTCGTGGATTTTAGTGTTTGGACTGGCTTTGAACCATGATACTCAGACCTCAGCCTCCTAAGTAGCTAGGATTGCAGGTATGAGCCGTCAGTGCCCAGCTGTCCTTAAGCTTTTGAACTCAAGACTAGCATAGTACGACTTGAGCCACAGCTCCACTTCTGGATGCTTTTAATTGGTGGTTATTTGGAGATACAAGTTTCATGGACTTTCTTGCCAAAGCTAGCTTTGAACCATGATCCTCAGATCTCACCCTTTTGAGTAGCTAGGATTACAGGTGTGAGCCACAGCTGGTGAATTTCAAAAATCATGTATAGTACATACACTTGATATATCAGTTTGTGAGTTCAATGTCAGAGAACCTATGTTCTCCCATTTGCTCAGTGTGCATAATCTTAACCTACAAACTGTCACATGGTGTTTATACTTCTCAAAAGGTCCATAGAAACATACCCAGTTTCAGAAAAAAATATTCACTTAAGCAACCCAGTTTAATGAACCACCTTAGTTTTCTCCTAGTTTGAGTGTAGAACTATATAGTGCCCTTCAGTTGATTGTTGTAACCAGTCCTGCAAGCTCCAGTTGGAAAACTATGTCAAGTCTAACTTTCTAAAAGAGTTCTGCAGATGGCTCTTTGCCTACAATAGGAGAACTTAGTTTCCTATGTCATGTCAGAAGGCTTCTCTCATTACTATTGTGTATGTACTAAACTTGAACTCAGGGCCTTAAGCATTCATTTAGCTTTTTCCATCAAGGCTGGTACACTACCAGCTGTGTCACATCTCCTTGTGGATTTTTGCTGATTAGCAGAAGACAATTGACTCATGGACTTTTCTAAGCCTGGGCTGGCTTCAAATCTCAATCCTCAGATCCCACCGTGTTGAGTAGGTAGGAGCTCAGGAGTGAGCTAGCGATGTCTACCTGGGGCTTTCCCTCATTTCTACATGTAGACCTCACCATCTAAGTCTTCCTTACTGAACTCCTGAAGCCTTACTGACCCCAAACCTGTCTCCTGTTCCTTCTTTCTATTCAGCCAGAGCTTTCAGAGTTTGGTCTCAGTGACGAAGTGAGGGTGTGATAGGTTATTGCTCAGTAGGCAAGAAGACCCCTCTGTGAGGGATGAAATTTTAATCTGAGTAAGTCAATTAAGTATGATCAAGACTCTTGGGGTTACTTGACTGTTAGGATTATAGACTAAAGTGAAAAACTTAAAATAATGAGACAAGCTAAGTTGTAGCTGGATGTGGCGGCTCACACCTGTAATCCTAGCTACTTTGGAGGCTGAGATTTGAGAATAAATGTTCAAAGCCAAACTTAGCAGGAAAGTTTAAGAGCCTCCCGTGTCCAATTGACCACCAAAAGGTCAGAAGTTGAGCTTTGGCTCAAGTAGTACAGCACCAATTTCATGAGAAAAAGCCAAATAAGAGTGCAAGGCCTAAATCTAAGTCCTAGTGCCAGAACACATACACAAAATAATAAGTAGAACTTCTGTTGAACCTAGAAATGAAACTAATGTGGAATTAAGAAGCATTATAGGTAAACAACAACAATAACAAAGGGCTTTTTAAACAACTCAGGAAGAAACTCAATATGCCAGAAAAAGTAACATGACTTATGGGAAAGTTCAGTTACTCATGTTGGTATTACTTTATTTAGAATGTCACATGTGAGAAAAAAATAATCACATGTCATTATTAGATCTCTGTAAATGAAAATAAATGGTGTTTTTTCTTTCTTGGAACTTTTGAATGAAGGGTCCTCTTATATTCTTATTATCTAATATGCTCAGGAGAGTAAGGCCAGTTATTTCGATGTTCTAGCTGCCAACATGAACATTTAATGTGGATTTGTGTAAATCCAAGTCTATGTGCCCTGTTAGCAGAAATCATTTCCACTAGCTCAGCCCAGAATAATTGACTCCATTTATCCTCAACAGTCTACTGGCAAGCAAGGCTGGGCGCATGCTGAGAAGACACAGTGTGCTGCGGGGCCTGTCCCAGTGTCTGTAGTTCCTGGCACCCTTTCATTGTTGTTGCAGCTCAGAACTTCACACCCCGTGGAGAAGGCTCCTCTTCCTTGGCTCAGCCTGGGCACAGACACATTGGAAATGAGTTGAGAAATCTGCCTGCCCTTTGCTGAGTCCTTTCCTGTCTTTTCCTGCCTTGGTCACTGAATTCATTCGTTGTCATGGCACTGAGATCTTCCGTGTCCTCACAGATAGCTCCATATGGGATCCACTCTGCAATCCATGTGCTAAAGTTAGATCTCTCTTCTGAGGACACTAGAATAATTTTGGTAGCAATTTCTGTGTCTCAAAATATGAAATATGCTCATTTAGAGGAGGTTGGAAATTAGTGAAAGATTAATGATGATGTAATAGTCCAATTACTCAAATTTTTAATCATTACACATTCTTAAACTAAGTGATTTAACCCTACATAATGGTAGAGCCAGACTTACGTGATTGATTGATTGATTGACTGATTGACTGATCTGAGATTTTTATCTCATACTAGGGCTTGAATTCAGGGCCTCATGCTCTTGCTTGGCTTTTTCTACTCAAGACTGGTACTTTACCATTTGAGCCATACCTCTACTTCTGGCTTTTTGCTGGTTACAAGACTTTCCTGCTTGAGCTGGCTTCAACCTACAAGTCTCACATCTCAGCCTTCAGAGTAGCTACAATTGCAGGCATGAGCCACCAGTGCCAGACTATTTATTTATTTAGTTAGTTAGTTAGTTTACTTTTATCATTAAACTGTCATGCTTTAGAATTTTTAAAGATCCCACACACCCCACTTATTTTCATCTTGTAAAGGTGAAAGGCAAGTTTCTTAGAAGAGAAGTATGGCAGAGGAAATAGCATGTGGCACACATGTGCCACAGCAAGAACGCACTTTCACTCACCTCTAACATCCTGGCTATCTCCTGCCTGTGTACTGGGCCTGGCCTTGGGTTGAATAGTGAGAAATGGATGAGTGGATCACCAATGAGAAAGGACATGATGCCAGCTTCCATGATTTAATTAAAAACAGCATTTATCTTACAAGAAGAGGATTGGCAAGTACATGGTGCAAGGAGTTTATGTTACTCTGTAGACTATATTCCCTCAACAAGAAGCCTAGTGGGACATATAACCTAATGAAAATGGAGAAACACATGTGCTTATTAATATATACATCAATACCAGATATAATATTTAACCTGTTTGAAAGCCAGAATCTATTTCTTTCTAGCAAAGACAAATGATTCTTCTGTTTGCAATTCGATCTAGGTTGTTACAGAGGTCAGTAATATAATTACTGTGGTACTATCATGGTATTTTTAAAGAATATTTATGTACTTTATTAACACCACAGAATATGTTCCGGTATATAAAAATAGTAGCAAAAATTTAAATTTATAATAATGAGCAGCTGGAGACAAATGTCATATGGGGATTGGCGTCTTTTGTGATAAATTATTGCTTCAGTGTTTAATAAAATCAGAAGCTCATAGTCTTAAAGCATTTGTTTCTGTCTATTTTTGAAAAGTAACTACTGACTTCATGTCATTATTTATGAAGTGGGGCTTAGCTTGTTAGTATGTCCTCTGCAAATTAAGACTTTGAACAAAATAGAGTGAAATTTCTTAAAAATTCATCATGACTAGCCAGACACTGGTTGGCTCATGCTTCTAATCCCAGCTACTCAGGCAGAAGGAGACCTGAAGATCAAAGTTCAAAGTCAACCCAGGCAGGAAAAACAATAAATCCATGAGACTCTTATTGGCAATTAGACACACACACACAAACACAGCTGGAAATAGAGGTGTGGCTTGAGTGATAGAGCATTAGCCTTGAGCACAAAAGCTTAGGGACAGAACCTAGGCCCAATGTTCAAGCTCCAGGAATGACAAAAATAAATGAAAGAAAGAAAGAAAGAAAGAAAGAAAGAAAGAAAGAAAGAAAGAAAGAAAGAAAGAAAGAAAGAGAGGAAGAAAGAAAGAGAGAAAGGCCAGAAGTGGAAATGTGGGTTGCATGGCCTGGAGCACAAATGCCAAGCAGCAAGTTAAGAGACTCGGAGTTCAAGACTTAGTATCAGGGGAAAAAAAGATAAATAAATAAAAAATAAAAAGCCTTCATAATCAAAATAGTAATTTTGGTTTGAATTTTATATTCTCATAAAATATTGTTCACTTATACTAAACTTGTAAAGAAAGTACAAAGAAAGTCCTGGGGTTTGAATGCAGTGCCTAGGCAAGTTTCTCATCTTTCCTTCTTAAGGCTAATACTCTACCATTTAAACCAAGGCTCCTATTTGGGATTTTTAGAAAAAATTCAGACATGGTGCTGTGGCTCAAATTTCCTACTCTGGGCATCTTTGAACTTTGATCCTAAGATCTCAAGTTCCTGAGTAGCTGGAGATAAGAAGATCTCAGAATCCTAGATGACTAAGATTATAGGTGTGAGACATGGGCAAACCAGTACATGGTATAATGTGTGTGTGTGTGTGTGTGTGTGTGTGTGTGTGTACAAATAATGTGTATATATATATGTATTTTTTTTTAAATAATGGTTTAACTCAGGTCCCGGCACTTGTTGGAATGGGTATTCTACCACTTGAGCTTGGACCCTAGGCCTTATTGCATTGTTTTTAGATTTTTATTTTCAAGTAGCGTCTTTCATAGTTTTCCCCTGTTGTCTTTGGACTCTGATTGCCTCTCCATTGAGATCCTAGGCATGAGCCAGTACCATCCTGTCTGGCTAATTATTTGAAATAAGCACTCAGTATCATTTTGCCCAGGCTGGCTTCACAACTTGATCCTTCAATTTCTACCATTAGAGCAGCTGGGCTCACAGGTTTTTGTCACTGGGCCTGGCCATGTCATCTGCTAGTCAAGGACTCAAACCAAGTACTATCTTACCAATTTTCATGATCAAGTTACTCCTTATTTTTGTCAATGGGATACTTTTCAAAGTAGCTTCTTGGACTTCCCAATTGGTTTTAGAGCCCTTTTGACATGACAAACAATCAGAGTTGTTTTCTACTTTCTTGACTAAAGTCACACTTAGAATCCAGGACAGTTTTCATGTTCATTGCTCTATATGGAAATGATAAATAAATGTTAAAAATGTTTACCACAGTGAAGCCAAATCTCCAGAGTGAACCTTCTCCCTCGATATAATACACATTTATCCAACAAAAACATTGCACATTTAACTCCTGGGCATTAATCAAAAGACTATGACTACCATTATTATTAATAGCACACTTGGAATTAGTCATGCAGAAAACAGACACATGATAATCCAAACAAGAACCTTTGCACAGCTCAAGTCATGCTTATTCCTGCTATGAGAGAAATTAAAGTACAGAATGCTTATTTAATTTAAAATTTTTATACTGATGATTATTGGCCTACATTTATCATTTTTATATTAGTATTTTTGTATTTTATAGTTTTAGATTATTTTAATGATTGTTATTATAATTACTACTAGGATCATTTTTCCATTACGAAGTATAGATGATTGTCACAGAAGAGATTCACAGAGCTGGAACACTGTAATACTGTACTACAATTAGGAAGTTTAAGTGACCATGCAGTTGCTCACTTAGTTTGTGTTGCTGTGTTCAAGGGTCTCAATATGCCAGGGACTGGTGTCTCATGCCTGTAATACCAGTTCCTCCAGAGGCTGAGACCTGATGATGGAAGAGTGAAGCCAGCCCTGGCAGAAAGTCCATGAGACTCTTAGCTTCAATCAACCACCCAAAGAATCAAAAGTGGAGTTGTGGCTCAAGTGGTACAATGCTACTTTTGAGTAAAATATGATCGAGGAAAGTGCCCAGATCCTGAATTTAAGTCCCAGGAAGGGCCATCAAAACAAACAAAAACCCCAAGCAAAAATAAATAAAAGAGTATCAATAACAGAAAAGCCAGATCTGAAATATTTGCTACATGCTGGACTCTTACAGGGTAGACATACTGACAATGACCCAATCTACAGGAAGTGGATTCCGAGGGGGTCTGGAGCCAAAGACCAGTGTGGCTACGTAGCAGACAAGCCTACGAGGAACAGCAGGAGTCATTATGCACTCATCAGACTTTACAAGACAGTTTAGGTACACACAACCCAAGTCACAACCCAAGCTGGGCTTTGCAATCTTTACAGTAGTGGATAAAATCTGCTCCAAGACCACTGCAGTTTGTAACACCCT
The DNA here is from genome assembly GCF_031878675.1 of Megascapheus bottae. Classification (NCBI taxonomy): domain Eukaryota; kingdom Metazoa; phylum Chordata; class Mammalia; order Rodentia; family Geomyidae; genus Megascapheus; species Megascapheus bottae. Next base: position 1,265,374 of record NC_143531.1, read on the forward strand.
TTGCCAGTAACAGAGGCCAGACGGTCATTAAATTGGATCTAAACAAGACAGGAATTAAGACCAGAGAAAGGGCCTGGCCATTGCAGCCTCCTGTGAGACCATGTAGAGAAAATCCAGATTCCTGCAATGTAATCAGAAGCCACACAGTTCACCTTTCAACCATGCCTTGTAGTAAATGGAGGGAAGTTTGTTTTCTGTGAGGGCGATGACTGCATGTGGCAGGAAAAGAAAGGTTCCCAGCACTGAGCAAATACAATATATACGTCTATTCAATTCTCCTAGACTCATGGACTATTTAGATTAGTTGTTCATTTGTCTCTCATTGTGTCTCATGGTGGCACATCCGTCCAGAGTTTGACTATTCTATTATATTAATAATCCATATATCCTTATTAAATATTCTTTCATTTTGTGCAAAAAAAGGTAATGAAACCTGTACTTAAAAATGGAAATATCCTGGGATCTTGTGACTCACAGCAGTAATCCTAGGAGCTCATCTAGGCTGAGATCTGTAGATCAAGGTTCAATGCCAGCCAGGACATTAAAGTCCATGCAGCTTCTATGTTCCATTAGCCAGCAAAAGTGGAGGTGTAGGTCAAATGGCAGAGCACCAGCCTTGAGCAAAAGAAACAAGTTATAATTTGAGGTCCTGAGTTCAAGCCCCAGTACTGGCCCAAAACAAAACAAAACAAAATTTATCACACAGGGTGATCTCTGCATCATCCCACAGTAATAAAGGGCTGCGGGGGCTCACTCTCAAAATGAGGTACACTGGAGGAACATGCGTTGAGGTTTTGGGTGTGTTTTGCTAATTTATGTTGTTGTCAATGGCTCTTTAGGAACATAATGGGCACATAGGCAGGAAACATTTGATAGCGTGACATTATGTAAAAAAAGAAGAGTTATTCATATTTCAACGTCACATTACATTTACAAAGCCTAATGACCTTCTTAATCAAGCTGTGGGAAATCATGAAATACCACCCAAACTCAGTTTTTGTTTCAGAGTAAAGAAGCATAGTTTCTGTCATGATTAGGGTGGAAGATGCCTCCCAGGCTGTATGAAATCTGTGTGCACACGTTTTCCTTTCTAATTCTGATTGTTTCCAAATTCAAATTGAAAAATGTAAATATCTCCTAAGACGAGTTATGTTACATAACTAATGCTAATTCCATGCTAATAGTAAGACTAAATTATAATTCCAGATACTCAGGATGGTGAGATCTGAGGAACATCATGTTCAAAGCCAATCCAGACAGGAAAGTATGTGAAATTGTTCATCTCCAATTACCCACCAAAAAGCCAGAAGTGGAGTTATGGCTCAAATGGTAGAGTGTTAGCCTTGATTAAAGAAGTTCAGGGATAGCACCTAGGCCCTAAGCAGAAAAATATATGAGTCTCTTATCTTCGGTTGAACAGCAAAAAGTGAGAAGTGGAGGTGAGTCTTTAGTAGAGCACCGGTGTTGAGCAACAATTTTAGAGTGTAGGGCCCTGAGTTCAAGGTCCATTACTGGCACAAAAAGATTAGTAAATCCATTGAATGTGGCTAATTCCTCGACATGCTTATTTCAATGTGCAAATTTAAATTTTATTATGAAGAAGTTATACAGAGGTTACAATTCTGTAAGTCAGGTTATATGTAAAATGCATCTTGATCAGTGTCACTCTATCTGTCATTCTCCTTTCCCATCCCTACCCTCAAGTTTTCTATTTGAGTTTTTACATAAATATGCCTTGAATATAACAACTGCTTTAAAACAAATGATTGCTTTCGCAATTTCCCACAGAAGATACTTCACTTTTACCTAAATGGAGAGTATTGACTGCTCAGAAATCGTGTCTCCCCAGCCTTCGCTAATTACTAATTCAAAAATATAAAATCAGTGCCTAAATTCTGGAAGGAAATGGGCTAAGTCTGAAAATTACTAGAGAGAGCTGGACGTGTAGTTCAAGTTTGATAGAATTCCTGCCTAGCAAGCTCCAGGCCTTGAGTTCAAGTCTCACTGCCATCAGACTAATCATACAATCAAATCAAATCATGACTCTTTGATTTAGAGATTATGAATGGATTGCCTATTCTTTACATCCACCCAGACAATAGCCACAGAATTAGTGTGCAATTTTTTTTGCAAGTCCTGGGGCTTAACCTCAGTGCCTGAGCACTGTCCTTGCTTTTGCTTTTCTCAAGGCTAGAGCTTTATTACTTGAGCCACAGAATCACTTCCAGGGTTTTGTTTTGTTTTGTTTTGTTTTTCCATGTATGTGGTACCGAGGAATCAAACCCTGGTCCCAGTGTGTGCTAGGTGAGCACTTTACCACTAGGCTATGCTCCTGGCCTATGCCTATTTTTTAAAAAGGCAAATTTAAAACAAGATAAACAAAGATATATAGAAATAGGTTTTGTTCTTTTGGTTTTGTTTCATTTTATTTGCCAGTTCAGGAGCTAGAACTTAAGCATTTTTGCTTAAGGCTACTACTCTACCACTGGAGCTATTTTTTGGTGGTTAAGTAAAGATAAGTATTTAATGAACTTCAGGCACAAGATAGTTTCAAATCATGATCCTCAGATTTCAGCCTCCTGAAATCCTGAGTAGCTAGGATTTATAGGCATGAGCCACTGACACCTGGATCCATGGAATTATTTTTAATTAACAGCACTGACACTAATTGGCCTGGCATTCATCGCCAGTTCCAGCACTTTGTCCAGTCCAAGCCAGCCCCCTGTGCACTAATATGGAAGCTACATAATTGGACTGTAGAATTTATCTCATCAGATGAAGTGCTAAGCGTGTAGTCAAATCACGTATACGAAATAATTCTGTGCAGGTATCGTCACCAGGACCAACAAAATATACTTTTGCTTTAATAATTATGAGAGATTTTTTTCTCTCCTCCAACTCTCCAAAAGGAATATAGCAACAGAATTAGTATACCATAGAAAGGTAATTAACAAATATATAGAATGTAAGTGTATAGGTTTGAAGGTAAAACATTTTACTCTGAGTTAAATTGGCAGCTTTCATTTTCCCAGACAACTGTTCAGTTTTCTCAGCCCTGACAACATCTAAGAACAGAAAGGAAGTATAAAAGAACAAAATTAAATGAGCAGATTATGATTATGTGGGCATGATTGTGCGCACACATGTCTCACTCTCCTCACGGAGTTGTGCCAGCCTTCCTCCCTCTGTGATCAGAGCCTGACATCCTCCTTCACTTACCACCAGATGCTCTGTGCGTGTGCCTCCATTTCTTATCTGAGAAAGAAGACACAATTTCAAATGCCAAGGGGGAAAAAAAAAAACATTAGAAGTGGTTTCTTTTGCCAGTGAGATCCCTTTGGGGATAGGTTGGCTTGTAGTTTCTTTATGAATGAGAGCACACCATTGTGTTTGAGGTTCCGGAATTCTCCCAGAGCCAGATGGAGGCTGTGGCTCACTTTTCCTCCCCGTGCCTCATTTCCTCTACCCTTCTACCATAGATCTTTCTCTCCACATGAACTCAATACATGGCTCTAATTTACTGTGCAATTCTGATATGACCTAAATTTTTCATTCCAGAGAATTTAGAAGTCTAAGATGGGTGCTAGTAGCTCCTATCTGAGATCTGAGGATTGTGGTTCAAAGCGAGCCCAGGCAGAAACAATCCATGAGATTCTTATCTCCAGTTTACCTCCCAAAATCTGATAGGAAATGTGTGGATAGAGGAATACAAATGCCAGCCTGGAGACAAAAAAAAAAGGAAGCAAAATCATGAGGTTCTGCATTCAAGCCCCATTCCAACCCCTCAAAAAGATTGGGAAAAAAGCCACACTCATTTGATACCATTATTTTGTCATTATTTTATATTGTTGGGATATTGGCTGAGGTTTTGAAAATTCAGAATAACTTTGATGAATCTTTCAGTTTTCATTTACAATAGGAAGAGTTGTTGAAGCATATTTCAAGATCCTTTTGTCTTGTTGGTACTGGTGGCTGGTTGTTGGTACTGGTAGTTAGTTGTTGGTACTGTTGGTTGGCTTTGTGGTGCTAGGCTGGATCTCTGTCATTTGAGCCATACATCTAGCAACTTGGTCTTTTTTGCTCTGGTTATTTTTCAGATACAGTATCAGATTTTGCTTAGGATAACCTGAGCCAAGAGCCTTTATTTGTGTTTTGTTAGCTGAGACGACAAGTATATTCTACCCCACAATGCTATTTCTGTTCAGATGGCATCTGGTAAACTTATCTGCACAGACTGGCCTCCAACCACGATTATTCTGATCTCAATCTCCCAAGTAGTTAAAATAACAAGCATTCAACTACCACCCAGCTTCAGCCTCCTTTGCGCGCACGCACACACACACACACACACACACACACACACACACACACGCACACATTTAAAACTTGATTGTATTTTTAATGAAATAATTTAATTTTAGAGAAAATGATAGTATTTTTCATTTATGAACAGTAGTCATTTCTTATGGACAACTGTTGTTTCACTAGCTATGTTCTTTTTCTCTGGTACCAGAATTTGAAATCTAGGTCTCAATACTGCTCAGCTGCTACTCTACCCCCTGGGCTACATCACCATTTTGTTTTGGTAGATTAGAGATGCAATCTTGCAAACATTTTACACAGGTCAGACGGAAACCACAATCCTGTAGAGTAGCAGAAGTTCAAGGCATGAGATCCAGTATATTTTGCTTGAACTGAGGGCCTGAACATTGTCCCTAAGCTTTTATTGTCTAGGCTAGCACCCTAAGCTTCATTTCTGGCTTTTTAGTGCTAAGTTGGTGATCAGAGTCTCATTGATTTTTGTGCCCATTCTGGCTTTAAGATACAGTCCTCACATCTCAGCCTCTGAGTAGCTTGGATTACAAGTATGAGCTTATTTACAAGTATCAGCTTATTTTTAATCATTTTTCAATAGTGATACCAAGAGTTTTCAACTGAACACATCAGTTTGTGATGCAATGCACTTCCCTCTCTCCCTCCCTCCCATCTCTCCCAGCCCCACCTATCTTCCCATCCTCTGGTTGCCTGTTCATAGGGGAACTTACTGAAAACTGTGCCTCTCTTCAGAGTGGGCTGCTTCTCAAGCTGTTCAGAATCCCTCTGAGGCCAAAAGCATGATTCTGGCATAAATCATTACCTTGAGATTTACTCAGAGATGTTGAGATGCTCAAAATTCTGAGAATCAGAGGCTGGGCACTGGTAGCTTTCACACCTATAATCCTAGCCACTCAGGAGGCTGACATCTGAGGACTTCAGTTTAAAGCCAGCCAGGGCAGGACAAAAGTCTCAGGTCATTCCTGCCCAGGACCACTAAAAAAATGTCTGAGAATTACCAGTTAAACTAGGAAAGCTAAATCAACTGCTTAGCAGTCAATAGATAAATCATTCAATTAAGTATGTACATCTGTACTCACAACACATTTCCTTTCAGTGTAGAGTAGTCTTTACTCAAACTTTTATTCTGTTCTAAACTATATGAGTATGGGTATTTCAAATATATCTAATCACACATCAGTTTTGACAGAATTCTGAATACTTAAAATTAACTTCCCAACAATCTATTTAGTTAAAAATGGTCTTCATCAATAATTATAACTTATATGAACTTAAGAATTATACATTCTGCATTCCATTTCAGCACAGAGACTTGTATGTTGTAAACACATGGTGACATTTTTAAGTGGAAGATTTCTCTGAGATAAAGAAATTAATTTTTACAATTTGAAATCTCGCAATAATAGTATGAAGAGTTACTTTCTCAAAAAATACTAAAACTTAAATTGATCTTTGTGTTCTAATAGAGTCCTTACAAGGAAACAGCTATTCAACAGAAATAGTGTGATTGTAGCCTAAGATCTTGTATCACTTATCATAAATAAAATGATAAAAAATAATAAAAGGGCTTAAAGCTAACCACTAATGGCTTACACTTGTAATCCTAGCTATTCAGAAGACTGAAATCTGAGGATCACAGTTAGAAACCACCAAGGCAGGAAGTCCATTAGATTCTTATTTCCAATTACCTACCAAAAATCTGGAAGCAGAGCTATGACTCAAGTGGTAAAGCACCAGCCTCTAGCACAAAAAAATTGTGATAGCATCCAGGTTCTGAGTTCCAGGATCAGAACAAATAAATAATTTTAAAAAGTAGGTCACATATATAAACCTTACACACATTAATTCTGGGGCTATTCAATCTATTCCCTCCAAGTACCCATGTCAGAAACATTATTTTCCTCAAATTTTAGTTGTTTTTTTAATGGAAATGGAAATGAAAAAAGCTGTTGTCTATATCTAGTAGAATTCACCTACAAACACATTAAAGTGGGAGTTATTTCTCATTTAAAGTAGAGGTTATATGCACTCTTCATAAACCTTCCCACTAAGTGCATTACCTTCATTTTTTTTTTTCAGAAAAGACAACCAGAAGCCTTCCACGAGGACAAGGAAGCAGTGTTCTGTCATCAGAGCCTGGCAAACATGCAGTTCACAATTACGGTTGTGTAAACAGGCTCAGGATGAATGGCTCATACCATGTTTTCCTTTTGTGTATCCTCTGGCAGGTCAAGTGACCCCTGGACCACCTACCTGCATGCCTGCCACACACACAGGCACAGACAGACACACACAGACACATTACACTCACATTGTACCTTGTACTTCCCCCAAATCTAAGTCCTAATTTTATTTTAAGCACTGAAAGAGCAAAGCAGGTTGATGAGTTGCACTTACAAACTAACATGTGGAATTAAAACGTTCTTGTACAATTACTTGTAGATAATTAATTTTAAATCATCTTTCAAATCAAATAAATAACAAAAATCTTTTTTTAAAAAAGGAATTGTAATGCAATACCTAAATCCATAGACTAACTAAGCATAGTATTTTATATAGGTAAGAGAAATGGCCTATCATTTTAGTCACTAAAACACAAACAGGTTAAAGAAAAGTAAAACCTTTTTTTGGGGGGGGAAATAGGTGCAAGCTGGAGAAGACTGGGAAAAGGGAAAGAGTAAAAGAAAGTGGAAAGGATCAAAGTAGATTATTACATGTAGGAAAATAGAGCAATGAAAACGCCAAGTACTGAGAGTAAAGACTATGGTTCAAAGCCATCCTGAGCAGAAAAATCTGCAAGTCTCTTATTCCTAATCAACCATCACAAGAGCCAGAAGTGGAGCTGTGGCTCAAGTGCTGGGATATTACCTTTATGCCCCGGTACTGGCAACACAAAAAAGAAATTAGCTGGGCACGATGGCTCATGCCTGTAATCCTAAGCTACTCAGGTGGCTGACATCTGAGGATTATGGTTCAAAGCCAGCCACTAGAAAATTGGAAGTGGCTCAAGGGGTAGGGTAGTACCCTTGAGCTGAATAGCTCAGTGACAAGGCCCATAAATGACAAAAAAAAGGAAAATAAAATTATATTGTTAGATCACTTTTAAATAGGAAATCATGATGAAACCTGTCAATATTCTTTTAAGAAGACAAGAATGATGCTAAATGAAAGCAACAGAGGGTTGAAATTAAAGTACACGATAGGCATGGACAGAAGTGCCTTCCCTGTACAACTAACAAGTGGAAATGAAAACAAAAACAAAAAGAAATAAAGAAAATACACTGGAATGGAACTGGTTGCTTTTGTTACTTTATCAGGATATTGCTGAGGGACAGAAAGAGGGTCACAAATACTACTGGGGAATGAGACTGGAAACATGGAAACCGGAAGTGATTCCTGCTCATCTTATAGCAATTCTATACTACCTTCTTCCATTGCCTCTGTGTGTTGTCTCAATCTGTTACAAAATATACAAAAGATAATCCACACAAGTGAGTTTAATCATAATTGTAAAGTTGTATCCACTGACAGCCAACTTTATTTTTTTTACAACTTTTAAAATTAATAGGCAGATAATAATTACTTTTACACATGGAGTGTGTGATATGCTGTTCTGGTCTCTATAAAAATTGTAGAACAAGTTCAATGAATTAAACTGTCAATCATTGCAACTTGCTATTTTTTGTCTGCCTTAAGTGAAATCTATATCTTTAGCCATTTTAAAATAACTGTGATTGACACATGTACAACCGATTACTAAAACTTATTTCTCCAGTTTCAGTTGAACATCTTCTCTTTTCCCACCTTTTTATCTCCCCCTTAGCCTCCAGTAAATACCTTTGAATTCTGTGATTCTACACAATTTATTTTAGATTCCACTAGAAGTGAGGTCAGATCATATTTGTCTCTTTGGAACGGGCTCATTTCACTTGTCATAATGCTCTTCTGGTCCCACCTATGCTGGACAAATAAAATATACTCTACATACAATTTTATAATTATATGACAGACAATTTTATAATATGATAGCTTTGTCAAAGAAGAAGCAAGGACATAACCCTAAACCTTCATGTACACAACATTAATATGAAGAAAAACATAAGTAAATTTAAAGCAAAATGAAGAAGATGGAACAGTGAGTGAGACACAGGAAAAACTTTCCCTCTCAGTAACTGATTTACTACACATGTAACTCATACAATCTAACAGATATGGCCCTGAAATCAGTATTCAACTAAAAAAAAGATCAAATTCAAATTCCACTGTTTTCTCAGGTGATGCTTAATTTGCTTTGTACTTTAAAACTTTGAACCAAATAAACTGCAGTAATAGTTGATATTACTGAGTGATATATGTGAAATTTCTCAGCACATCAAGAGCAGCCCATTCTCCTCATTTCAATGAGGCTGCCTGAGGAGTAAAGCTCCTTGGAGGTTGAAATGGTTGCACTCATCAGTGGTCACCCCACTTTGTTTCCTGATCACCCTTTATCCTCAAGTCCATCTTCCTTTCTTTTCTATAAAACTTAGTTGTAACGCTAGCTTTAATTTGCATTTTTCAACACTGAAAGTTACAAGTGGAACAATTTTACTAAAAGAACATGGATTCAGAAGTTTAAAAAGCATGCACTATTCTATTTGCGTGCATTGAATGGAAAAGAGTTATGTTTTATTTTACCAGCTTTTCAGGCTGGCTGAGTGAGTGAGGCAGGTTTATCTAAAGCCTCGGGCCTGGGTGCAGTACCTTAAGATGTACTATCTCTCTTTTACAGACATCAAGTTAATCTTCTTAAATAAGCTTTTATGTTAACAGTTCCTGAGCAATGGTTCTGTGTAGAGAATTGACAGTTAAGTTTATTTCCAGAGCTTGGTGAATATTTTGTAGAGTTCTCGTCAAAGGAAGATAAAACCTAAAGGTGATAATGTATACATTCATTACATTCATTTGGAAAGAAGAACTGTCAAAAGTAAAAAAGTATAATAAACTATCATTATGCCCAATGATGTATTCCCTCCTTTCTAGTTTAGATGCACTCCAACTTTGCAGTATATTTTCTTCTAAATATTCTAATAAAATATTTTCCCTTAAATATGTAGGTTACAAAAAAAGACAAACAAAAGAGAAACCCAGACACTACCAACTGTATAAACTCCAATGATTTGCAGCAGCTGTCAGTACTTTTCCAGACAATAAAAAAACTTTTGTTTTCTTTTACAGAGAAAGATAGGGCTTTTTAAAGAACCCTAGAAAAGAAGTGTTTGACAAAATGCCCAGTGCCAAAGAAGATGGAAAGAAAAGTTGTGTGAAGAGAGAAACTATCCAAACCGCCAATCTGGGTGTCTTCAGCACACACAACTCATCCCAGAGACATTGCTGGGCAGAAGTGGAGATGCTGAGTAAAGAATAATGAAGTCAGCTGGCAGCAAAGGAGAAAAAGAGATGCCAAGCGTGTTGGGCCATTCAATTGAGAAAGAAACCAAAAACAGAAAAGATACATGTAAAATTGAAAACAAAAAGTAGAAAGCTTATTTAATAGCAATAGAAACTTTGGAAACTACTTCTTTTCTTTCCACTCCATATTTTATTTCAGAGAATCAAAATAAATATATGAAGGGATGGAAATTTAAGATCAGATATCATTGCTTAATTCCACTGTAAAAAGAAATACCAGAAACTAAAGGAAAAAAAGGGGGTATATGATGGTTCTTTGAGTCTTCTATACATATCTATCCTAAACAGATATGAAATAATTCAACTTAAATCAATAAATATGTATTTACTATGAACATTCATTGCAAAAATTGTGTAGAATTTAGCAACATGGCAAAACAAGAGACATGAAATAGAGACATGGTCATAAGTGTATCACCTTAAAATTGTGCTTTAGTTTTTGTGTTTATCTTCTCCTGGCTGTAATGAGCTTCCTTGAATGTTTCCTGCCACCAGAGCCAGTGGAGGGACACCGGCGGCAGCAGCTGGATACTGAGATGGTGCTGAATGGGAAGAGCCTGGGCACCAGGACCTTCTGTATCGCTAAGAGCTGCCTGTCTTGGTTAGATGGCTCTGAATTAGGATTCTCACTGAAATACCCCACCATTAGCTTACATGCAGTCTCGGGATCTAAATGCCTATCCTCCAGAACATTTGTATGTTATGGTGAATGCCAAATTTGAAGAAGAATCACGAGGATCTCTTTCTGATGAAGAAGACAAAAATGCTGATGATGTAGAACCTATTACTGAATTTAGATTTGTGCCTAGTGATAAATCAGCATTGGAAGCAATGTTCAGTACAATGTGTGAATGCCAGGCCCTGCATGCAGATTCTGAGGATGAAGATTCAGATGATTAAGATGGAGAAGAATATGAGGTGGAAGCACACGAACAAGGACAGGGGGATATCCCCACATTTTATACCTATGAAGAAGGATTATCCCATTTAACAGCAGAAGTGCAAGCTACACTAGAGAGATCAGAAGGACTGCTCTCTCAGTCTGTGACCAGTCAGTATAATATGGCTGGAGTCCGGACAGAAGATTCAATAAGAGATTATGGAGATGGCATGGAGGTAGACACTACACAAACAGTTGCTGGACAGTTTGAGGATGCAGATAATCACTGAAAGGGTTTTAATCTCCTTAAAGATTCTACTTGGAGCTGTAGGAGGGAACTTGATGCCTCTTCCACTGTGGAGTGGGGCTGATGAAAGGCTTTTTTTCCTTCAAAACTCACTTGAACCAGTTCTTTCTCAAGACAAACTATTCTGAGGCAGCAGGTTGTCACCAACAGAAGAAACTATGACCTTTATTAACAAATGTGAATTAACTTAACCAAGGGGGTGTTGTAGTTTATCACTTACTCAAGCTTTCTGTGTCTGGTAGTGTCTATGTAGGCCTTTCTTTCCTGCCTTTGCTGTACCTCTCTGACCACTAGCAGACCTCTGGTGAAATACACAGGAGCTTGGGGTGTGGGTTGATCATGGTGGGGTTTGCCAGAGATAGTCTGAATCTGAAATGCCTCTCTGGAACATAAGGATACCTTTACCCTTCAGAGATAAAGTCAAGATCACAGCGGTTGTGTTCCATATGGACATGAGTCTTACGAATCTGGAGCCCAGATGAATGAATTCAGGCCTTCCTGTCAACTCTGGAAAACCCCAACTGAATCCCACCACTGATTCAGTGGCTAGATTCTGCCCTGTTTTACCATCTGCTCTGCTCTGCTCTGGTCTCTTAGGTTATAGCATTGATTTCCACTCTAGGTTCTATAACAGATCAAATGAACTGCTATGACGTCCTTAAAGTCTTTCCCAAGGTAATTGTTTGTCTTTGTAATAGCTTAACAAATGAATCTAGATTTTCTATCTTTCAAAAAATGAAAAAAAAACTGTGCTTTACTTAGCAATACTGCTTAGGACAATTGACAGACTCAGTACAATACCCATCAAAATGGGATTCTTCACTGAGACAGAGAAAACAGTCCAAAAATGCACAGGGAACCACAAAAGGCCTCTAGCAGGAGCTTATGTGCCACAGACTCAATCCTGGATAATCCTTGGGCTTTAAATAAATAATAGAGCAATGAGGCAGAGAACAAGAGGTCACCTAAGACTTAGTTGTAGATTTGTTCCTAATTTTTCACAACAATAATCAATTTAGAAGTAAGCAGGTTCCTCTTCAAATACTGAAGTAGTTTAAGCAAAGTCCGATCACAACTTGTCTTTTTTGCCAAGTGTTAATATTTATTTTATGCAAGTGATTTTTCTTAGCCAATATTTCAATAACACATATGGTTCTTTTTTCTGTCGAAAATGCTTAATATATGTTTATGGATATTTGAAAATAATAACAACAAAAGTAATGTATCAACTGTGTATTTCCATATGCTCAGAAAGACATAAATAGTTTTCCTAAATTTTGTACAGCTGCTTTAAAATTCTGTATTTCATTTAGTTTTGGCAGCATTTCACGATTTTGATTCATTAATTTTATTAGTCTTTTATATTTATTTACCCCATTTCTTTTTTCTTCAGCTTTCTTTGTGTTTGTATGTGTATATGGTGATCCTGGGTGTTGAAATCAGAGTCTTTGGCACTGTCCTTGAGCTTTTGTGTTCATGTCTAGTCGTGTACTACTGAACCCCAGTATTTTGCTAGTTAATTGGACTTCTCTGCTCAAACTGGCTTAAACCATGATCCTCACATCTCAGCCTCAAGGATCAAAGGCATGAGCCATTGGTGCCAGTGTTACCTCATCACTTTATGCACGAAATAAATGGAGACTGGATCATGTAATGTAGTGGTAGAATGCCTGCCTAGCAAGCTCAAGACCCTGAGCTAAAATTTCAATAAACTTCCAAATAAAAGGTGGTAAGAAAATCATACCCTACTTAAAAAAAGAACTTAAACTAGTAAATGTATAAAGTATAATACAGATTGCAGATGATGTAAATTATTAGAAAACTAAACATCTCAACTTATCAAAGTCAAACACTGATAAGATACAATATAGTCCCTGTCATTTTTTTATATTTTTGTTTTAATTTTTCATTTTTGAACAGATATAGATAAAAAATAGAAAAGAATTTAACCTTGAAAGATATTTTATAGATTAGTAATACCTGAGTCCTAAACTCAAGTCCCAGTACCAATAGAAAAAAAACTTTAATTTTAAACATATGAAAATAAAATTTTAGATAATAGGATACAATGAGGGATATTCTGAAAAAATGTAGTATATTCCTTTACAAATGTGAGTTGTGACAGGTGCTGATGGCTCACACCAGTTAATCTTAGCTACTCAGGAAGCTGAGTTTTGAAGATGAAGGTTCAAAGTCATGTGGTCAGATGAATCCAAGAGACTCTTAGCTCTAATTAATTACCCAAAACCCCACAGAAAACCTAAAAAGGAGATGTGGTACAAGTGGCAGAACACCAGCTTTGAGTATAAAAGACATTAGAAAGTACAAGACCCTGAGTTTCAGCTCTATCACCAGTATAAAAGAAGGTAACAAATACAAACACACATCCAATATTCACATTAATAAGTATGTATCAATTACTAATTTAAGCTATATATGTTGCTATGCATTCACTTATTTTAATTCAAAACATTTTGTTAGTGTGTGTATGTGTGTGTGTGCGCGTGTGAAGTTGAACAAAACATCTTTGACTTTCCCTTGGCTTTTCAGTCATCCTGTCTATCACTTGAGCTACCACCTCCACTTCCAGCTTCTTGTAGATTAATTGGAATTGTCTCATCAAGTTTTCTTCTCATGAGACTGCACCTAAACCAAGAACTTCAGATTTCAGCCTCCAGAGTAGCTAGGATTATAAGTGTAAGCCACCAGTGCCAATATTTTGCAGTTTGTATCCAATATTTTTTTATTTCCAAAAGCAATTTAAGAACCACCCTTCTTTCTTATAAAATATATAGGAAGCTGAATGCTGATTGCCAGCTCACACCTATAAGTTTCATTGATTCTTAAGCAGTTGTACTTCTGCCATAGATATGTATCATTTAAAGACAAGATAAATCCATAGGTTAATAAACTCAAAAGAACACGTTTGCAAAGGTGTGCCTGAGACGCAGTGAGAAAAAGAGCATAAAAGAAAAAGAGAAGAGGAGGAAGAAAGGAAGGGGAAAAAGAGAGGGAAGGTGAGAGGGAAAGAATTACAGGCTCACCCCTGTAATACTAGCTACTCAGGAGGCTGAGATCTTTGGATCATGGTTTGAAGACAGCTTAGGCAGAAGTATCAATGTGATTTATCTCCAATTAACTAGCAAAATGCTGGTCATGGCAGCATAGTTCAAGCGGTAGAGTGACAATATTTGGCTTGAATGTCTAGAAATGTACTTTACACTGAACATAAGGCCTGGGTGCTATCTATGAGAGTTTTTCTTGCTCAAGTGTAATGCTCTACCATTTGAGCCTCAAGTTCTACTTCCAGCTCTTCTGTCTTTTGCTTTGTGTTTTACTTTTTGATAGTTAATTGGAGATGAGAGTCTCTTAGATTGTCTTGCCTGGGCTGGCTTCAAACTATGATCCTCAGATCTCAGCCTCCTGTGCAGCTAGAACTGTAGGTGTGAGCCACTGGACCTGGCTCAAATGCCTAGAAATACCGATGAAGAAATCAGCTCTTAAAGTTTTCTTTTTTTTCTTGCATTTGATTCAATCAAGATTCAAGTTGGACAAATTAGAAAATAGAGGAGAAGAAAGCGTAGATTGAGAAGCAGATCTGGTGGGTGCTGTGTGCACGGGGACTGGCTGCCAAGAAATGCAGTCCTGAGACCTGTGTTTGCATTACTTCCCTCTGTGTTTGAACTTGGGGATGTGCCATTCCATACTCAACTTTGGGACACCCCAAAGACACCTGGGAGACACTTCTGTGCAAAGGACTTTGTGATACCACCTGGTAGGAACTAGCACAAGAATCACTGGAAAGCAGCATCTGGAATGATCTGGAAGGATATGGAAGTATCTCTGTGCTGCTTTGGGTTTGCACAAGGCAGGAACCCCACCACAGCAGGGTGAGGGCTTGGGGCCCAGGGTCCAGATGGAGGAGATGGCAGAAAGCCTGCAAGCCAGCCAAGACTGACTCAGCAGAGGACTGCTGACTGAGCTGAGAAAAATAATATAGTGTACTCATCACTCCAGGATGCCAATGGGAATACCAGCAGAACTTCCTGAGGAAGAGTTGGCCAGCAGACCACCACATACAGAACAGCTGATCTGCAAGAATATCCCACCCAGGAGCTTTCTCATAAAAGGACCAAAAATTTTTCCTCCCCTTGGAATTTCACAGGAGTCCCTCCCTGTATTCAATCTCTGTATATCATGGAAGGACATCTTTGAGACAAACATGGGAGTCATGTCAGCAGGATATAACTAGAGAAAGCTTTGGATGAATTGTGAACCCTGACGGATTTTATTAAGTTTGAAACCACAATGGAATACACATAGATTTTTTTTGTGGGGGGGGAGAATGAGTTAGGGGGTGAGTCCTGAGGCTTGAACTCAGAGCCTGAGTGTTGTGCCTGAGTTTTTTTGCCCAAGTTTGGTGTTCTACCTCTTAGCCACAGGTCCACTTCCAGCTTTTTGGTGGGTAAGTAGAGATGAGAGATCCACAAACTTTCCTGTCGGACTGAATTCAAACCAGAGCCTTCAAATCTTGGCGTCTAGAGGGGCTACGATTTGGGGCATGAACCACCATTACATGGCACACAGCTTTTTTTATTTCCAGTTCTTTGTGAAGGAAGCCATGATTAGTATAGACAAAACCAAAGAAATGAGTCATTTAAGGTACTAGAGGACAATCCTGGCAAATCCCCTCTACCAAGCTGAACATACACACACATTCAGTTCAGTTCAGCTGGTCTTCAACTTTAAAGCATTCACTTTAAGCCAGGCTCCAATCACTGACACCTGTAATCCTAGATCACAGATTGAAGCCAGCCCAGGCAGAAAAGTCCTTGAGACTCTCATCTCTAATAAACTAGTCAGAAAAATCAGGAAATGGTACTGTAGCTAAAGGGGTAAAATGTTATCCTTGAGCAAAAAGCAGCTCAGGGACAGTGCCCAGGCCCTGAGTACAAGCTCCAGGACAGGCAAAAGTAAAATACAAGTAAATTGGGGGGGGAGGGGAAGGTAATGGGGACCAAGGCCTGTAAAAGGGTATCAATATATGTGAATTAATGTACCTTCTATCTGGCAAATATCATGTAACCCTTTTATTAATCACAATAAAAATATATATAAAATAATATAGAAAGAAGTGCGTATTTTGATCTTAATAAATGTTCCCACACAATGACTTGAAAAAAATATATATAAGTAAATAAAATATTCACTTTGGCATTCTTTCTCATCCGCTTCTGGAAGATTCTGTGCTAAAGTATCAATAAACCCATTTACTTTCATATTTAAGTACATATTGAAAACAATATCTTTTGTTATTTAAGTAATCATATTTGCAAAAGAAACTTTCTAGATTTAGTAATTTATGAAACCTATAATTTATGCTTGTACTCATGTACTTTTTGATTCAAAAGTAATCAGATCCTAAGTCACGCAGCTTGTAATTTCAGTTACTCAGGAGGCAGAGATACAACAATGATGATTCAAAGCCAGCCCAAGGCAGAATTCTATAAGATTTTTATCTCTAATTAGACAGAAAAAAATAGAAAGTGATGTGTGGCTCAAGTCATAAAGTGCCAGCCTTGACCATAAAAGCTCAGGGACATTGTCCCTGGCCTCATTTCAAGAAGGCCAGGATTGGAAGGAAAAAGTAAATTTAAACTTATAATCCTGGAGGAAAGAAGTTTGTAATTATTTTGCACCAAAGGACTGTAAAAACTAATTTCTATCAAATTGTATAAAAAGCAAAATATGTATTTTATCGAAGGAGTTAGAAGATAGTTCATTGAGGGTTAGACATAGGGAATGAATCGTAAAGATCTTCAATTCTCTAATAAGTTAGAAAAAGAAAATATGCCAAATTTGCAGTAATATAAGTGCAACACCAGTTGCATGATGGAAATTAAAAGAATATTCATGAAAATTTCTCTATCCAAATAAAAAATAAAATCTTCTTTGAAAAGCTCTTGAAAACACTATTCATCCATCAGATCTATCTATTTAGGGGTTAATTTTTCACCATAAATCTATTATTTCAAGGGTGAGCTCCTGTTTTGCATTACAAGTCATTTCCTATATTATTGATGGCTTTGTAATCTAAAATATGGTGGATATGTATGAAACTATCCATGCCTTTAAGGTGGTATTCATTTAAGAATGTTTATAAGAATTTTAATTTTTAGTTATAAGAAGTTACAAATGTAATGGGAAATTATAGAGCTGTTACAGTTTTGAGAGAAAAGGCACATTGTTAATTATTTACCTCTGTGGAAATAAGATCAACTATTTGGGAATATTTTCAACCAGGTAAAAGCAAAGTGATCCAGGCCATAATTTATATATTGTTTTAAAGTAAAAAAAACAAAAACAAAAAAAAAACAAAAATAAAACCCTTGGATTGGGAGTTTGGCCCAGTGGTAGAATTCTAGCCTACCATTCATGAAGTCCTGGTTTGGATACCTTGGGACCACATATACAGAAAAGGCCGGAAGTAGTGCTGTGGCTCAAGTGGCAGGGGTTAGGCCTTGAGCAAAAAGTGTCCAATGCCCAGGCCCTGAGTTCAAGTCCCAGGACTAGCAAAAAAAAAAAGCCTTTAAATGAGATTCTACTGTAGACTTTCAACTAGTTGTTTAAATACCATGTTTCTCAGTATGACGTCACTATACAAAGTCAAGGTGTGAGTACTGTGTGACATGATCAAGGCCGTCTTCCCATCATGCCCCTCTCTAATCCCCCCACCCAATTTTGTTTATCCCAGGGCATATGAGGCACTTATGTTGCTGCTTTATGTAAAAAGGTAAAATATAAACTGGAACTAATAAGGCTTCTCTTATTATTATAAAGGTCAACATAAAGCCATAATGAAATTTTTGCAAGTCAGACTTTGAGGCGTTGAGCAATCAGAAAAAAGAAAAGAAAAATATAAAAATACTCAGTTAGGAGTGTTTAGTAAAATAAATGAAATAGGTATCAATTAAGTAGTTGTCTATTGTAAAAAAAAAATAACCTTACTTTGAAAACATTATTTTCAGTCTCAAATGTATTTAACTTTCCATTCTTTTGAGAGATCGGACATTTAAGTTTAGAGATGAGGGCTCACACTTGTAAGCCTAGCTACTTAGGAGGCCGAGATTTGATGATCAAGGACTGAAGCCAGCCTGGGCCAAACAATTTGAGAGCTCTTCTCTCAAGCCAGCAAAACAGCAGAAGCAGAATCCTGGCTGAAGTAGTAGAGCACCAACCTTGAGCATAAAGCTAAGGGACAGCACCTTGGCCTTGGAGTTCAAGCCCCAGTACTGGCACAAATAAAAGACAAAAATAGAAGGATGTTTGATTTCAAATGCAAATACATAGGTATGTAAGAAAGTACAGATCCTACTTTAGTTTAAGCTATAATGTAAGTCAGGTATAAGAACTTTTATATTCAGACTGGAAAATGAGTTTGATCCTGTTTATAACAGAGTACTATTGAATAAAAAATGGTAAAGTTTCTACCCCAAGCTCATCAAGATGAAGATATTTATTTGCCTACATTTACTTTTACAAAATTGTTTAATTAGATAATTGTAAAAATCTATCCTTATATTAAATTCTTTTGACTATAGACTATCGAAAATTCTGGGAAAATAGAAAACTTTGGCTGGAATATTTTAACAGGAAAAGCATTGTGAAATGTGAAACAAGTCTTTTTTTCACTTACATTTGTCATGGGTAGAGTTAAGAGAAAATCATCAACAATATGAATTAATTTTTCTCAGAAGCATGTGAGAAAATGTTAAATAATCTTACTATTCCATTTACTGGAATTCCATCTAAATAAATTTTTATCACAACTCTATTCCTTGGCGCACAGAGAGTTGTAAATAGTAAGAAAGAGGACAGATCTTCCTCCATCTTTTCTATATAGATAATTCAATATTTTGATTCTAAATTATTTGATTCTAAATATTATTTCTAAATTTTTAATCATCTTTCATTAGTTATAAAAAGAAGTTTCAATTTAACATATAAACTTATGTCCCAACCCCACAGTCCCCTCCAGTTACCTGGTTCCATTTTTCACATACGTACCTTGAATCAATCTAATAACTGTATTCACCCATCCTTTTTCTATTTGTTTGCCCCTCTCACCTGCACCTCACCCCCATGATAAACATGTTTTTCAGTGTCTTGGCATTTCTTTTGTTAAACTATGAGTTAATTGTTCCAGAACTTTCATGCTAATCCTTTTTATAATAGCCTCCCATATGATAGGTATGTCAAGTTACATTTCACATTCAAATGGAAGTATTTAGTATTCAAATTGAAGGTGATCCAGTCTCTAGCAACACCTACTTACAACATGTTTCCAGGAGTTCAGATTCGTCCCATGTTTCCTACCAATTTGCCCAAATACTAGGAATCATTCTATTAATCACCCTAGCAAATGACAGACAATGAAATAAATCTAATTGTGTTTGTTTTCTTATTATTCCAACAGACAAACACAAAATGATTGGGTTCCATGAAAGATTCATAAAGATTGAACTATTTTCTGTGGTTGTTCCTATGATGAACAATGTTGTGGAAAAGAAAAACATTGGAAATGGTTTCTTTTATCAAAGAATTTGCCATCTAGTAAAAGAGACACATATAAACAAAAAGACAAAATAACACAA